>NC_141058.1:52596614-52666614 GCF_041138505.1 Cibotium barometz | reverse complement strand
GAAAAATCTATATACATACATACACCACTCCTATTAGTAGGGATTTGCCTAATGCTCCTCTTACTAGAACCATTCAGTAAAGATTTGGACAGTTGTCCAAATCTATATACAATTCATAGCTCACTCATATTAGTAGCTAATGCTCTTCTCACCAGATTTAACTAACCATTTAATACACAGATTTGGACAATTGTCCAAATTTATCTATAGTTCATAGCTCACTCCTAATGGGGATTGTCCTAATGCTAACCCTAACCATGGACATAACTAATGCTCCTCTCACTCCTAACGGCCTAATTATTTGGACAATTATCCAAATCTATCTATAGTTCATAGCTCACTCCTAATGGGGATTAGCCTAATGCTAACCCTAACCATGGACATGACTAATTCTTCTCTCACTAGATTTAGCCAACTGCTCAATGTAGATTTGGACAATTGCCCAAATCTATATTTAATTCATAGTTCACTCCTATTAGGTACTTGCATACCTAATGTTCTTCTCACCACATTTGGCTAAACAATTAAATGTAGATTTGTCCAACCATTAAATTTGTCTTAATCTACCTACAATCCAAACCTTAACCCTATTGGGGGCTTTCATAGTTCTCCTCTTAGTAGACCTCAACCATATTGAACACCTTGCCTAAGGCCAACCCTTAATGCGGATTTGTCTAATTCTCTTCTCATTGGATATAGATTTGGACAAATTTATATACATACATACACCACTCCTATTGGGGATTTGCCTAATGCTCCTCTTACTAGAACCATTTAGTATAGATTTGGACAGTTGTACAAATCTATATACAATTCATAGCTCACTCATATTAGTAGCTAATGCTCTTCTCACAAGATTTGACTAACCATTCAATATATAGATTTGGAAAATTGACCAAATCTATCTATAGTTCATAGAGCTCACTCCTAATGGGTATTGGCCTAATGCTAACCCTAGTCATGGACATGACTAATTCTCCTCTCACTAGATTTGGCTAACTAATCAGTGTAAATTTCGACAATTGCCCAAATCTATATCTAATTCATAGTTCACTCCTATTAGGGACTTGCCTACCTAATTCTCTTCTCACCACATTTGGCTAGCCAATTAAATGTGGATTTGTCCAACCAATTAAATGTAGATTTGTCCAACCATGAAATATAGATTTTGATAATTGTCTTAATCTACCTACAATCCATACCTCAATCCTATTGGGGACTTCCATAATTCTCCTCTCAGTAGACCTCAACCCTATTGGAGACCTTGCCTAAGGCCAACCCTTAATATAGATTTGTCTAATGCTCTTCTCGTTGGATTTAGCCAATTATTCATTGATATAGATTTCGACAAATTTATATACATACATACACCACTCCTATTAGGGATTTGCCTAATGCTCCTCTTACTAGAACCATTCAGTATAGATTTGGATAGTTGTCCAAATCTATATACAATGCATAGCTCACTCATATTAGTAACTAATGCTCTTCTCACAAGATTTGGCTAGCCATTCAATATATGGATTTGGACAATTGTCCAAATCTATCTATAGTTCATAGCTCACTCCTAATGGGTATTGGCCTAATGCTAACCCTAACCATGGACATAACTGTTATATGTACATTATGTGTGCTATGTTATATACACATTATGTGTGCATATACTAGGAGGCTAACCCACATTAGGCTTGTGAGCATGGGAGCATGGGAACAAGCTCTAGTGGAGCATGGGTTAGGACTAACCTTAAGGGTTAAGGGTCAGGCATCCAAGGGTCACACATGAGGAATGGAAAGTCAAGAGTCACTTGAGGGCCCTCCTATATAATAGGGACATGGGGCACACTCAAGGGAGGCTCATGGTCAAGCGAGCTAAAGCATCGGATTTTAAATCTATTTCTTCCAGAGTCATGGGACATAACACTTCTACAATTATACCCCTTGCTAAAGGCAACACTTTAGTAGAGAAAAATTTCACGAATTTCATGAAAGCACTCCAAGAGGGAATGAAGGCCAATAGAGCCCCCAAAAATGTACATATGTACCCAAGGAGAGAGCTTCAATGGTGCTCAATTTTTCAACAAGGACATTTGACCAATGAGTGTCCAGTCCTAAGGGCACGCTATAATGGTAATTTTACTTTTTATGGACGTTATGGTCATGAGGCTTCATAGTGCTGTGCACATTTGTAAACCCTACTTATTCTTCAAGGCCTCAACAGTTGGCTTTATTGATCCCATTAGAGCCACAAGCCATAATGCCTACATCAATATCTCAACCCAATGTTGATCAAATGACACAACAACCTATTGTAAGGGGGATTTACAATACACAGAATGTGGTGTTACCTCCATTAGTTTTGAGACCTCAACCTCCACCCTTGAGGATCACACCATTAAATTCAATAGGTTTCAAGGAAGCTTTTGAGTGTCCAAACTATAAGGTTGACTTGGAGAGTGCTTCACATGTCACTGAGGACTCCACAGAGCTTCATCCAGACTATTATGTAGTGGATGGGAGAGAGAGAGAGAGTCAAGCTAGTTTACCAACTTGCTGCGATGGGCATGGGCCGAGACATTAATGCCACAGCTAGAAGAATGCCTCTTAAAAGGTCCCCATCGAGTTTTGGAATTCCCTTTGAAGTTTCCTCAAACATGCCACTAGCAACTTGTAACCATTGTGGCATAGATCATTGGATTAAGGACTACCCCAACAAGATTGTGGTAACAAGCCCACAAACAAGACCCATCATCACACCCCTAAACATGATTAGGGTAAGTAATCAAACTCAAAGGCAGATCTTAAAAAATCTAGATCACATAACATTGAATGCTATCACCCGATTACAAACCCAAAACCAACATGTTCTTGAGCAACGATATGTCGGTAGAGGAATCTAAGAAGAAGAAGAAAAATAGAAGAAAACAGTCGGTTAAGAATGGGAAAATAAAAGAAACCAAAAAGAAAAATCTTGGGATGCCTCAAGAACCAGTATTCACATTAGGGACCTAGATGAGGACTCGGACTACTTGGACACAAGGGCTAATTCTGAATAGGGTAGGGAAATACCCTCCAAAACCAAGAGCATGGGGAAGGAGACCCCATGGGAACATGCAATTCCTGAAACTAGATCACACATGAAAAAACTTGGCTCTTATCCTGACCCTCAGAAGGAGATTGAGCAACTCCAAGAATTTGGTGATTCAGTTTACAAAAACATAAGAGGAGCTTGAACCAAGACCCAAGCAAGTGAGAGTCTCAGATACTCTACACCCTAATACCTAACACCTACTACTAAGATTTGCAAACCCCTAGATGTGCCAAGTGTCATCATGGAAGAAACTAAGGCCTTCACCTCATCCTAAACTCCTCACAGTCTATCGTATGCTCATGGATATATTGTGGAGTATCTCTAACCTCATATATGTAATAGATGAATACTAAAGATCCTCTAGTCGATCCTCCTCACTATGATCTCTAGAGCAGTAGGTAAACATATCATCATCTATGATACTCGATGTGCTCAATGCCATCCCTGTCCTTGAGATCTTGCCCACATGATCCAACTTACACACAACACTATCACATATATCATCATCACATGCATGTGTAGTATCAATACTATCATGTGCACGTGTATCAATATCATCATATGTGTGTGTGTGCAATACATCATCATGTGTATGTATATGAGATACATCATCATCATCATTTATGTCAATGTTGATGCAGATGTCTGAAAAAAACTGCTAGACAAACTGCCCTGGTAGAACTACAAGAAGAATTTAAGAAAATTGACAAGGCACTAGGTAGGCCAGGCATATGCAAATATGGACAGGCAAAAGGCAAAACTCATACAACTTGAAGAGCAGGTGACATAGAAAAAGATTTCTCCCAAAACAAGGTCCAGGAAGAAAAAGATTTCTCCCAAAACAAGGTCCAGGAAAAAGATTTCTCCCAAAACAAGGTCCAGGAAGAAGACTAACGCAACAGAAGAGCACCAAGAGACCATCACGGCCAAACAGTTATAACAACTGCATAGTCTGAAAGAAGAAAACTCCAAGCTAACCTCCCAGGCTAAAAACTTAATAGGAGTTAAAAACTGTCAAGGAAGAAATCAGCAAACCACAGGAAAAACAAGAGGAGCTGATAGAGGCAATAAAGAAAAACTGAACTCCATATTAAGAAATTCGAAAAAATCCCAATTTCAATTTCATATGTTTAAGACAAATTAGCCAATAAGAGGTCAATAAAATGTATTAACTTTTTTTTCTCCAAAGTGCATATTTGTGTTAGTGAGACTTACAATACTCAAAGTATATTATATTTAAGAACAATCTTATAGGAAATCTTTATTTAAAATGCACATTGTATACCACAAATTTTGTGACCACATTCATCATGTTGCCTCAACAATACATTGAAAAATATAGAAAGTGACTTTTTTGATTAATTCATCAAAGTCATTAATTAATGACAAACCCTTTACAAGGATAACATGTCCTACTCCAAACTCAAAGTTCACAAATATCTTCATTTCCATGAACTCAACATTACATCCACAAGCATTACTCAATCATTGAGTGTGTCAACTTGATGACATCTTTATGTTTATTCATATAGCTATCAATATCCTTAGTTTACAAATATCTTCACTTCCATGAACTCAACATTACATCCACAAACATTACTCATCATTGAGTGTGTCAACTTGATGACATCCTTAAGTCCATTTATATAACTACCAATATGGTATCAATTATCATATTTATATAACTACAAATATAATAATAATGGAGATAGAAAAAATGATGTTTGCAAATCTAGGAAAAATGCAGCTATAGATAGATCGATCATTAAAGATACGGCCTTAACAATGATACTTACAAATTTCCATGACTATAAAGTACCAATGCTCATAAACATACATTTATAGATAGATCAATCATTAAAGATAATGCCTTAACAATGACACTTACAAATTACCATAACTATAAAGGACCAATGCTCATTTTACAAATTACCATAACTATAAAGGACCAATGCTCATTTTACAAAATAGATGAATGAAACATAATGACAAATGATGGAAACTTAATATTGATAACACATTGTAATCAAAACTCATAGTTGGCAAAGAGTTTATCTCCTACCTTGAGGTTATATATAGATTCAACATAAACATATCCATATTCAAGGTTATTGATTGATATGTGAGTTTGTTTATACCAAGGTGGCAAAGATGGAGAAAATACATATCTCACATTTCCTTTCTCATTGAAACACCTACAACTATTTATGTAACCCTCCACATTTCTATCTCGAACATCACTCACTATATAGACTTGATCCTCTTCGATGTCAACTATTGGGTCCTTAAGAATGGAGTGCCTCCTTGATTTGGGGTGCATGGAACACAACAAATTCTAGTCATCTCATGAATAAATTTAGATCCACAATAGTGCAACAAATCTCGGCCAAGAGGAACACTTGATTGGATGAATAGCCCTTGACTAACACCCACAATTGTTGAGTTCTTAACCACCATGAAGCCAATCTCATTAATGTAAAAGACTTCACTATTTTGAACTGGCCAATGAGATGGTTGTAAATGGTCTCCATTGCTATCATAAAGGCAAAGTGGAGAAACTTCAAATATCCTTACCCGTTGAAAACAACAAAAATTCATGATCATTAGTGTTTACACTAGGCTAAACAATATAAAAGAACCCAATTAGTGTTTGCACTTGTTGTATTATTGGAGTTTTGATATGAAACCCTTAGTTGTAGCTCTTGTGGTGAATCTTTTCTTATAACCTAGATGTTCGGCATAGTGCATTGCAACCATTTCATTTAGTTTTGACACTGGTGGTATTTTTTTCAATATCTTTAGTTGTGTAGTACTTAGAGTCGATGGAGGAGAGTGTATTGTTTTTGAAAATGTAACTTCAGAATCACATGTTGCATGTTTAATAACACCTTGGCATGAACTGAATACATCATTTTCATCACATGTTGAGGCTGCATATTCCTTGGATTCATCCTTGTACATCTCCTCCCACTCTGTAATCACACGTCGAAAGTATTCATACAAGGTATGTCCTTGTTAGATTAACAACTATCCAAATCTATCAAAATAAATCATGTAAACCTTTCGGAATAAAGTAGGAAAGCATGGCATTAAAACAGCAGAAACCACGGATTCATCGGCGCCCCGACATACCCACATCTGCATATGGAATAAACGACGTCTCGAGTTACCCATATCAACATAGAGAGTCATCAACGTCTTGATGAGTTACATATGTCCATCCGTAAACAATCAGGTTGACTATATAAATCACCTAAAGTACAGAACTAGAGAAAGAAATGCCAACAAAGGAAGAATCCAAATTTCCTTATCCGAACACAACAAGATAAACTTGTTTGAACTCTAAAGAAAGAGATTTCAACAAGTGAAAATGCTGATGAGATTACCCTCATCAAAACATGTAGGCTATAGATAAAAGATGTTTATCTAGAGAATGCCCACACTATAACTTCTAGTGAATTTAGAAAATAAGATTGTCTTTGAATGTTGAGGTCAACATGCTAAGTGATGTAAGCAAAGCAACAATCTTGAGCCCAAATTATCCCATAAGATAATATATGTGAGGGATCACTAGCGTCCCCATACCACCATGATATCACCCATACATACCTTAACAATTTGAAACTCCCTAGTATGCCGTCTAGGAAAATATGAATAAAATCTTGTATAAAAGGAATAAGATGGCCTTATCCAGACTTTCACATACTAAACGTGTCTCTATATACTTGAGACTACATCAAAGAATAACTCCTTCTGAGTACATCATTAGAAAAGAAATTGAATTATTGGCGCCTTTTTAATGATAACTACCCAAAATACAAGAAAGTTAGGTAGAAAAATAACTCACCTAGATATATAAGCAACTAGGTATCCAAGTTGGAATATATACAAGAGTATAAGAAATATACTCCAAAATTATGTGCAAAAAACGAAGGCAAATGCTACCTTCAAAAGCACATGTAATTATTCAAAAGATCAAAAGATCCTTATAAAACCATGGATAAAAGCATAGAAGCTCCTCGAATCCATAAAGACCATAGTTGATCATAAAAATCAATACATACCATCTAATGGACATTAATCATGCCAAAAGAAGCATTAAAATTGGTGGCCAACTCATCAATTCCCGAAGTATATGAACATTATGTTGTTCAAATAAAACTCCAAAGTAAGAAAGTGAAACACATGTGTGTAGCACTCAATAAGAAAACCCTAGACACAAGTGATCTAGGCAGAACTTGATAAGTCCATAAAAAACTTGGAAAACATCCAATAAAAATCCACCAAAACAAACCGATCAACTAACCCATGACAGAGGCTTAAGAAATTAAGCACAAACCACACTTAAATAAGTGCAAAATAACATATCATGGAAAAGTGTCAAAGGTGAAACACACTTTGAACGTAAATTATAGCCATCAAAAGAAATTAAGGAACATGTCCAAAAAGAATGGCTAAAAATGGTAAAAAATCATGAATACTTCGTTTAGAATTAATCCAAACATAAATATCCATTAATACGAGGTATAATCGTATTAATAATATGCGAATAACCCGCATCTATCTAATGTCAGCACGAGAAAACGTACTTCAACATTAAATAACCCTCGAAAATATTAAATTCTCGAGAAAAAGAGTTATCATGATTTTTTTTTCTAATTTTTTCTAATTTTCTAGGGCCTCAAAATATGATAATTTTGAATTCCACCAAACCTATCTTATGGCATTCCAAAGCTATATTTTTCCAAAAAAAATTTAGCAATCAATTTTGCAAAATATCATTGATATTTTAAAAAATATCAATTTTTAGGATTTCTAAAAATAATATCTAGAATATTCCTAATTTTTCTCGAGAATCCCATCGTTCACGAAATTTCCAATTCTGCCTGACAATTCTCAAATCCAATGAAAATTTTTAATTTTAATGGATTTTTTAATTTTCTGTCAAAAAATATATTTTTAAAGGAATTTGAATGGTCACGGGTGCCCAAATGGACACACCACATGCCAAACACTAACCCCACATTTTTTCGAAATTTAAAATAACCTTTGTCTAATTTTTCACTAATTTTTAAGAATTTTTTAAAAATTTTAAATTACCCGAAACGCATTTAGAATACGAACGGTAAAAAATTTTTGGAATTCCAATGGTTTTCCTGGAATACGGAAAGCCAAAAGTTTTGGGAAAATGACAAGACAGGTCAAAAGTTTTTCCGGAATTCAGAAAGCTAAAAGGTTTGAAGAAAACGGAAAGCCAAAGGTTTTTCGGAAGACGAAAAGCCAAGAAATTTCAAGAAGAAATTTTCAGAGAATTTTTTTTCTCAAATCTCCTATTTTTCAGTATTTTCCAGGCTTTTTTCAAGCTTTTTTCTAAAATATTATCAAAAAGCTTTTTTTAAATTAAAAACTTTTTTTTAAAAAATAAAAAAAATAAATAAAAGCTTTAATAAGCTTTTGAGCCTTTTGATTTTTTCTAAGGGGGGGCGATTTTTTTCGCTCGGCTGAGCGTAGCCCCCCTCCCCTCCCGTCGCCTGCGCATAGAGATGTGAGAGAGAGAGAGATGAGTCTCTTCTCTCCACCCTCTCCATTATCTTTCCTCTCCAATTCATTCTCCTCCCATCTCTTCTCTGTCTCTGTTAATCAGAGAGATTAACTTAATCCATGATTAAGTTTTTAATTAAACTTTTTTAAATCATAATTATCACTAATTATGATTAATGTTTAAAAAAATCATTTTAAAGAGATTTTCTCATGGAAAAAAGAAGAAAATATCAGATTTGAGAGGTGGAGAGAGTCCCACGCACACAAGAGAGCATCTCATGCATCAACACGCTGTCCCCTACTGAATTTCAATAGAAATTGACAGAAATTTGATCGCATTCTCGCGGAAAAAACCCGCAAAAAATGTATAAAAATACATTTTAAATCAAAAAAATGCTCAAAAAATTCCTAAAACATTAGGAAAAATTTCTAAAAACTCTAGAAATTCAGGGAATTCATTCTACAAAAATATCCACCATAAACTTTATGGTATTTTTGTAAAAATTCCATTAATGCTTGATTTTAACCATAAAAAATAGCATTAACTCATGGAATTTCCCCGCAACGTCGATTCGTCCATTGAATTGTAGTAACACACGTTCCAATCACCAAATCGATGATCCACGTGCAATTCATCAACACAAATCAATAAAAAATAACATTTTATTAGTAAATATTAAAATTTACTTTAAAAAATCAACAACAATTAAATAGAGATTGCTCTGATACCACTATTAAAACCCTAAGATCTCTCTAGATAATTGTTATGCATAAACATGTATAAATCAGGCATAAACTCAACCACCCAACCACCCCCGAGCCCAAGGGATGCACACATGAATAATAAATGAAATACATCATACCTCTACCTTGATGTCCCATACCATCAAGAGGTATAACTCCAATCCAATAGCATGTAGCTAAAGTGTGAAATGGTAGATGAGTAGATATGGACCTCTACACAAGAGACTATAGCATAAGCCCTCAAGCCTAGTTGGATGGCATTTGTTGTGACTTCATCCCATGTTGTGATCCCTTTAATGACTAAGCCACTATAGATTGCTTCAAGGTTAAGCCCATGGATGAATCTATCCAACAATTGATTATTCGAAGAGTGTTCATGCGAAAGGCAACGAGAGTTCAAATGCTTGAGATGGCTAATGAAATCTTTGACTGACTCCTCTTCTTCCCTCTTGGCTTTATGTAGTTGTGAAGCTACACCCCATAAGACTCCTTCACGCACAAATTGCTTCAAGAACAATCTCCTAAGAGCGGTGAAGTTCAAGCATTTCTCAACCTTGAGAGTTCTATACCAATCTCCAGCCTTACCATCTAATGTTAGACTAAAGGCTTTGGTCTTGGAAACCTCATTTTGTTCTCCTAGGGCCTCACACACTTAATCAAATACTTCCAAATGTCTCTGGGGATCACCATCCCAAAATGAATTTATGAGTTAGCTTGGCTATTTGGGAAGCCTTTCCATATGGCTCTATCGAGCGACCAACCATCTCTCACAATAGGCAGCACTATGCCTTCTGCTACCACTCTTCCTAGAGGCTATGCAAAAGAAAATGGGTATGTGGGTAGAGCTGGCGTCGACATAAGGGAGAAACGATAGGAGTAGGTGGAGGTGCAACACATGGCACTACATGAGGATGCAATGGTCTAGACCGTAGTGGGGGTAGATGTGCCTTATAAGGTATGTGTCCTATACTGGAGCCCCAATAGGTGCTTTAGTCATATGGGCATTAGGTGCAGCCAGTCTCGCCAGGAGTTGGTAGCACACTCACTCTAGGGAAGGGATGTTTCATGGGGGTGCACTAGAATGAGATGTGGCACCTCTAGGAATGGTAATACTAGATATGCCAGGCACATGAATTTCTGTGAGCTTTCCTTTGGCTTGATGGTTTGAGGGATCTACTCTTGTTTGCAACAAGAGTGGCCACCAATTCTTTTGAAGAGGAAAAGGTCAAACACACCTTGCCCATGCAATTGTGAGCTAGGTCATGGAAGATTGGCTTCTCGGTTGAGCTGTTTTATGCTCTTGAGTGTGGGTGGGTAAAGCCCCATGACATTGGTTTATTCTTGGGGCCCTTCTAGGAATGAGATGTGGCCCCTCTAGGAATGATAATACTAGATATGCCAGGCACAGGGGGCTTCATGTGTGAAGTGGGGTTGGGACTATTGTGGTAACCATGGGCATGTGGCTTAAAGGTAATTCTACATCAGTCACATAGGTGCCATAGTTGGTGGTGTGGTGCTTGCCACTAAATGAGGTAGCGTACTAGTATTGTCTTGGGTGGGGGCAGCTCTAGGATCTAAGAAGGTGAAGCTCATGCTAGTATGCTCTTAAATCCCTGTAGCATGGCCTTGTGGATTAGAAGATGTGGGTTGGTCCATTTTATAGCTGGGTGATACTACAAAAGTAGGATCCGCTGGGCTCACAGGAGGTGTTATGATTTCGCTCATTGTGGGCATTCTTGCTCTTTGGATGTCCCAAATTGTGCCATAGGTCTTTGGATCCTTTCATGTTCAATGACCCTATATATGCAATCATAGATACCCTGTAATCGTTCCTCCTATGTTGTGGCCCCATATATGGATTGGATAATCCCTTCCCAACTAACACTATATGCTTGGCCTGTGGTAAAATCCACAAAAGTCTTTGTTGATGCATCATACTCCCAATCATTTCACAAGAAGACATTGATCCATGATTTGCAAGACTAGCTCTTTCCTCGAGGTAGTAGACGTAATGTTATGACTTGTGTCGAGACTATCGAGAACTACCTTCGCGGTCCTGCTTTGGGACTTGTTTTGGGTGTATTAGGTTGCTAATCATTGTTGTGCCAATTGTAAAGTCTCTTATTCCTTTTTGCTCTAGTAGCCTGGATCAATTCCTCTATTTCTTGCACTTCTTTTAATGTCCTAGCATTGGGCATAAACACTTGTGTAGGGGGTGGTTCGAAGGTCACAGTTGTAATAGGTGCAACACGTGTTGTATGGACAAGGATATCAACGTGAACGCTCCTTGCTTGAACGATGACAGTACACCAAGGTAGCTATCTACACGGTTAAGGCCGAAGCTCCAAGGTAGCTATCTACACGGTCCAAAAGACTGGTAAGCTGGCTTGAATGGTGAGACCTAGTTAGGGTTCTCATTTCTTGGGACTGGGGATCCTTCCATTGACTCAAAATCTGATGAAGTATCACTGGCCCCTAGTCCAAGCCCTTGTACAATGCTAAACTGGGTTTCGACTAAAGGTCCTGAGCCCAATGTAGGCTAGTACGTACCTAGCTTGATAGATGCACTATCGTCTAAATAGGCCTCTAATACACACCCATATCATAGATGCACTATCGTCTAAATAGGCCTCTAATACACACCCATATCGTCTAAATAGGCCTCTAATACACACCCATATCATAGATGCACTATCGTCTAAATAGGCCTCTAATACACACCCATATCATAGATGCACTATCGTCTAAATAGGCCTCTAATACACACCCATATCATAGATGCACTATCGTCTAAATAGGCCTCTAATACACACCCATATCATAGGTGCATGTGAATATATGGGGTGTTAGAAGGTCCTACAGATTCCCTAGACAAGTTTGAGAATTTCAAGAATTTTTTTGCATTTTTCATATTTTTTTGGAAAAGTTTTGGATTGTCCAAAGTTTTTAAAACATGTCTTTTGTGTTTCTTAACCCATATAGCACCAGAAATAGTATTATTTTTTTGGGTTAGTCAAGCACTACAGACACTGGCTTTCATAGTTAAGGAAGCTCCTCAACTATGTAAAAATGCAAATTTTTTAGTTGTCACACAAGCTGCGCGCATTAACACGATCACAAATAGCCTAAAACATATATTGGGCAAGTTTGTGCGTGCACTTTTCGAAAAATTTCTATAGTCTTTTTTTTAAAATCCTCAGACCTTTTACCTTTTCCCTTTTATCATTTCACTTTTCACTTTTGATTATTTTTTATTTATTAGTTTTTACTCTTTTTTTACATTTTAGATTTACTGTTTACAATTTCAATTTTTGGTTTTATCGAAAAGGGGTTTTCCTAGAATCTTTGACTTGGGGCCTGCACGCATTAAATGCATCCAGCCACTCAAAATAGACTTTTGGACTTTTTAGGCTAGTGGCCTAAAAGCCTGCATTAAATGCGGCCAACTAATCAAAATGCCCAAATTAAAGAGAAGGTTAAGCATAATTAACTAGCATTAATTACACTAATGCAAAAATGCAAAATGTGCAGAAAACATAAAAAATTCTCTGTGTTGTAAATTCTCCTTTAATTTATGTTTTTATCCCGATTTCTCCACGTAAGGAGTCAAAATTGAGATAAACACTATGCTAGGAAATTGATTTTGTGGTCTATTCAACTTAATTCTTTCAATGTAATGTTCAATTGACTATTTTTAATAAGAAATTAAAAAATATAGAAAACAAGAAATGCAGAAAACCAGAAATTGAACTTGTAAATGGTAAGTGGAAGAAGAATTAACCTAAATGCACAAATTGTAGCACTCACAAAAAATGCAAAACATACAAAAATGCAAAACATGTAGAAATTGGAAAACATGAAGAAATTATAAAAATTGAATAAATTGCAGATTTCAACAATGCCACAAAATGGGAGATTTTCAGTAATTCATTTCTATCATTCGTGAAAAAACAAAAAATAGAAATATAACAAAATTAATTCATACATACACACATTGCAGCTATGCGGTAGGGCTATTCCTCGACTACAATGGTGCTATTTATGGGAAACCCATGCACCATAGAAAGAGTGTAGGAACTAACGAAGGTTGTGGAGCTTTGCCCAACCGCACTCGAGAGCATCAAACAGCTCAAACCGAGAAGCTAATCTTCCATAACCTAGCTCACAATTGCATGGGTAAGGTGTGTCACTCACCTCGTGAATGCTTGTGCTTGCATTCTCGTTAGAAGACGATGTTGCCGTGCAGCCACACTTGAAAGCTACACTCCAATGCCACCACCACACTACAGTGGAAGCTCGACCCTCCTCTCACTCAATCTCCCTCTCTCACATACACTCACACATGCACAATGAGCATATAGTAGCTCTAATTGAATTAGGTAAGCACGCAAGACACACAAGAGAGCAAGAGATTAGAGAAGAGCACTCTATTAGTTGCATAAAAGAATGGATGGTGAGAATGCAATTTGACCCTTATCTTGGCCTCTCCATTCACACCTTGGCCGGCCATAAATAAAATATAGGTCCATGGCTTTCTAAGGCTTCCTAGGCTTGTGCAAACACTTAATCTAAGCATGCAATCTCCATAATTAATCCCATGGTGTGCCTTTCATAGACAAGCGACGATCACACATGTAAAATATACAATATTAGCATTTTTAATGTCAACGACCAAATGAAGTGATGGTTGCCAATGGATGGCGTCGACGCTAGAAAGGTGTCGAGGATTAACAATTAGCCAAAGGAGAGAAATAATACTACCAAAATGGAGTGAAGGTTAAGTGGCTAGATCAATTGTAGTATCCATGGTGGCACATGGATCTTTATTGGAGTGAACTATGTGAGGATCATGCCAAGCAAGGGATGAGAATTTTGTCTATGGTGCTTTAGATATCAGCTAGTTGGGACCTATCACACATAAAAGGAGTAAAAGGTGTAAGATATGCTCTTTTTTTACTATTGGATTTCTTGAATCATTATAGGTCCTTGTGTCATGTGGTGGTAGGCAAAGAAGTATCTAGATGCAGAGGAAATGGATGTTATCTAATACCTTATGGTTCATTGACTTTTTTCCATATGAACGTGTTAAGATATGTGGACTAAACGCAGAGGGGAGTTGTGAGCTTGATCACCCTTTGTATGGTGGGCTTGGTCTTGAAAGTGTGTACCTTTTTTGTTTGCATAGGTGGATTCTTTTATGATATATACATTGTGTAAGAAATGGTGTAGCTACACTCCCAATCTTCATTTGAAAGCAAGAACTAGTTTTTGATGATCATGGGATTAAATTTCCTATCTTCATTTGGTAGAAAGCAAGAAGTGGTTTGATAAGATCATGGGATTTAGTTCACCATCACCCACTACTTGCCGCACACACTAGTATGTGCATGGGGTCATCCCCTTCACTATCTTTTGTTTTTAAAGCCAAGAAAATGGGCATGAGTAGTGGCAAACAATGATATAGATGATGATGATTTTATGGTTAGACCCATGGGAAACTTTATTGACTAGTAGTGCTCATGTACCTCTTGAGTATGTGTGCTAGACGTTACTATTTTGGGGGATTAGGTAAACCTTATTACCCTCTATACTACTCTATTTGATTGTAATATTTTTTATTTTGTATAGTTTGGATTTCCCTTCCCTTCTATGTGGAATCGATGTCTAGGATGATTATATGATGATGGATAGCCATAATAAACACATTAGGAAGGATTAATAACACTATATGTGCCCTAATAATAGATGATAAGTGTGAGGAGGACTAAGTTCTTATATAGATATCCATTCATATAAGATGCATTCAAAGAATTGTGTGGAATTTTTAGATATTTTGAAGAAGGTTATTCATAATGTGTTTGTTTGATTTATTATGTTTCAATTCAATGTTTCATGAATGGCATTCAAAAAGGAAGATGGTTTCATAGATGCCTTATGAGTTGTAAATGACATTGAAGTGTGTTTGTTCTTAAATACCATGACACATACACTTACACATATGCTTAAGAGGCATTGTGGTTGAGGTGCTTCTTAGAGAATATGGAAACAATGTAGGACCAATGGTGTTGTAATGCTTACAACCACAACTAGATGGTAATTTCAAAGAATATAATTTTCCATGCCCACACCCATCAAATTAGTGCATATCCTAAGTGCTTCCAATGGGATTTACAAAAGCTTAATTTTTCATTAAAGATTAGGCAATCTCCTAAGTGTTAGGACCCAATGACAACAAAGGGATAGAGATGACTGACCTTGGAACATAGACATGTGCTGCCATTGTATTCCAATCTTGAACTCTATGGTTATGATCGGACATTACCCAAGCATATTTGAGGTCTCCATTGCCATCTCGATGCATTTTATTATCCAAATCTACACCCGAAAAGAGAAGCCCTTGGTTGACATTTTGAATAAGAAGCACCTCTCATCATCCTGTCCTTGGCCAGGAAATACTACCGTGGATAAAAGGGTAAACTATCTGTACTTGGAGGAACATTATTCCATCAAAGCCACTTCGTGCAGCAACATGCATCACTTACTTTTTAGACTTGGAAAATATTTTTGTGAATTTGCAATTTGTTGGATAAAATTCAAAAATACCACCAAATAGTGAATAGCAATAAAAGTAAAAAGGAATATGCTAGTGTTATTGTACCTTTGTTCTTGGACAAGTGGAACCATAGAATCAAAGAAAGTAGACAAACCTTTCTCTCCCACCATGTTTGAGTCTTTAACATTCGCATCCCTAAAGAATGCCTATAACAACCTTTCCTTTGCACAATAGTCATCTGGATTTTCCATGGACCTGCCTGCTTATCCATCTTCACCACATCATTGACCCATTCCTCTATCTCGTTCAAAGAAGACTTTAAAAGACTTGGTTGAACAAGATGCTTGTGCTCTCCAACAAGTACCATCAGCCTCTGTAATGTCTATCTCAGGCTCACATAGTACACAAAGCAATCATAAGTGTCCATGTAGTACACTCTCTCCTTGCATAGTGAGTACATGTGATCTTGTAGTTTCTCTCTACAACTTTGGTTCCTCTTGCACCCTCTTAGTCAGAAATCCCTTAAAGTAAGCTGAGTTGAAGTGACCATGAGTCAGACAATAAGAGCAGGCAACCTATGATAGTCCATGTATCTTATGCAATGACTCAATCTAACTGCTGTGATGTTTGGTAGATAGCCATGTTTGTTGTGTGTATGAGGTTTTGTCCACACATGACCATCGTACTTGTGCTCCATGGCCTCCATCTTGTTGTCCCTTCCTTCTGTAAAAGGTGGAAACTCCATAACAAGGTTTCCATCATAAAACCTTGGCAACTCTGTTGTGCTCTCTCTCTCTCTCTCTCTCTCTCTATTAGGAAAACTTATTATATATTGGCTCAATTGGAAAGATGGCTTCTATTATAGGGCAGGAGGGGGATAATGCTCTTCTCAGTAGCCATGTGGCTGAGAGTTTTCTTGCCTTTGTTAAACATAGCTCCTGGGGAGTCCAAAGGCACTGTGAGGTCAATGATATCCTCGGAACTATTATCACTAATAGTCTTTTGTAGAGAAGAAGGCCTAGCCCTATTGTGGCTTCCATATCCACACTTGTGCTATCATTGAGTTCCAAGGCTACCATTGAGCCACTCAGTGTTTTCATGCTTACCCCACAAGACTACATATTCCAAGGACAAAGAGCATGTAATACATTTTCCTCGTCACATCCATATGCCCAGTCATTGGCTCTAACACTATGTCAGCATGTAATACATTTTCCTCGTCACATCCATATGCCCAGTATTGGCTCTCCTTGTAAATTCTGGAAGTAGTACTTTGGGGAAACCTACTATTCAGGGAACTCCTGTGACCAATATTTTGCCTAAGTCTAGTGGTATTTCAACCTTGTGTAACACATCTCCACATTTCCAGCTTACTTTGGCAGAGGACCCCATGGGAAATGCAGAATTATAGAAAGTTGTAACTAGGAAATGAATAGGGCAAGAAGGTGGGGATGTAGAAAAGGGTGAAGTGGTGATGTAGAGAAGGTGTAGTGGCAACAATAGGGCAAGAAGGTGGTGATATTTAAAAGGGTGTAGTGGAGGTTCAGTCTTAGAACTTAATACCGTTATGTCCTTTTTTTAAATTTAAGAAACCCAAAAAAAATATCTTTTAAATGTAGTTAAAATGTAGGAACTTTATTAATGCCAATTTCTAAATAGGATTTGTAAAGTATAAATAAATTATTATATTTGTAAATTATTTAAACTATTCCATGCATGTCATAACAACTAATTAGTACCATTGGATATTGCGAATCTTCAGTTATACGAGAGTTTGTTACCAGAGTTTGTTGGTAGCTTGTATTGATTCTCCCTCACATTCTCTTACACTCTGTGTCTTCTGATTCATCACATATTCCTCACAGAACTCGGTCATCACAGCCATCGACTATCACCACATCACCCCTCAGGTAAGCTCTATTCCCTTTATTTCTTTGTGTTCAAATCCTTAGCATGTGGGAAATGCCTAATGGAAGCCCCATATACTTGGGTGAACTTGGGCGGTGCTACTCTTTCTGATGCCACAAAGGATCCTACGTGCATGCAAGATCCTGTTAGAATTGTGCATCTCAGTGTTCTAGGGCTTTTACCATTTATCTGGCATTTTATTGTACTTCTCCTATTTATTTTTCCTGTGAGCAGTCGGCCAGCCTTAGAGGTAGTCGGCCAGCTCACTCATGCACTATATAACGAGTTCCCCATTATTCACTCCTTTATCTGTTTCCCTTGCATGTAGTTCAACACTCAGTTTGCTGGCAATTTCCATTGTAAAGCTTTACTGTTTTATAAAAGGTGATCTTGTCCAACTCTCTCAATCTCCTTTGCACTCTCTCATTTGTTTATTGTTTATGCTTCCGCATGTGCTATCTCCTTCATGGTATCATACGCTTAGGTCTAGGCTGCTCCAAACACTCTGCAAATCTGCCCACCTTGCTATGCGTTTTGCTTCCATCACTTCTCTGGGCTACAGATCAGTCCATATACAGTAGCTGTGTTTTCAGTACCTTGCTGCGTTTCTGGTCCAGCCCTCTTTTGGTTGCTGTGTGTCAGCCAACCCTACAGGATGTGTTTTTCTCTTCAGAGGCAGATTTTGAAGTGTTTTGGCTGCGTTTTCTACTACAACATCTGTTGGCACTTGGTTTTATCCTTCTCATAGAATTTCTCCCTCAAAAAGTAGTCATCAAGTTGGCTAAGACATCCAAGTATAGTGCAAGAATCTTTCTTTCCATCAAAATTAGATTTGTATCTAATCTTACTCCCTTTCTTTGATTCCTTGGTAGGAATAATAGCTTGGACCATTTTGTGAATATAGTTATCTTAAGAATCTTTAGTATCAAAAATTGGGGATCCCCTTTTCTACTACTTTATGAACCATCTTTCTTTCTAGTACTTCATGGTGTCTCCTTTCAGTAAGAAGTTATGCTTGTAGTGCATCTAACTGCTCTTAAACAATGGGAGGTTGCGTATTATCACCCATAGTAAGAGAAAAATGAAAGAAAGAAATAATTTTTGCAAACATAGAATGTAGTAAATAAAGTAACCAAGATAAGTTTCTTATTTATCAATCCAACTTGTCTCGAGTTGATGCTTCTATATTTAAGGTAGTTAATTGGCCCCTTATGTAATTGAAGAGATGATTTTGAAAATCTTCATGCTCCAAGATCCAAGTGACAACCACACGAGTCGATCAAGCCCAAAATAATTGGCATTCGATAAAAACAACTTGCCTTTTTGCTGAAATTTAAAGGCAAAGCAAAGATGATGTAAACCAAGATTAATTTTTAGATTTTTCTAAATTTTTGAGCTCTGCACAAGAACATCCTCTTACTCTTGGCCAAAAGATGTAAAAGGGGCCAAATTTAATAAGGTTTGAAGAAACCCTAAATAATCTAAGAGGATAGAATAAAATTTTAAAAAAGCTTAAAATACATTCTCGTAATCCTTACCATGAGCCTCATCCATCTGGCTTTGGCTCATCAACCTCAATAGATGTAAATGTAAGGACAGGGGAGGACGAACTTCAAAGGAGCTTGGGAAATTGCAACGTCTAGTGGGTTTTCTAAAAATCACTTTCTATGATGCCCAATGGAAATAACACTTCCAATTGCATCTCTGCCCTCCTCATAATCACATATAGTTCTTGATTCTCTCAATGAGACCTATGATGATAGGTATCCTAGTCATGTGCCATCAATACAGTTGTTCCACCTATCTCCAATTGCATCTCTGCCCTCCTCATAATCACATATAGTTCTTGATTCTCTCAATGGGACCTATGATGATAGGTATCCTAGTCATGTGCCATCAATACAGTTGTTCCACCTATCTCCAATTGCATCTCTGCCCTCCTCATAATCACATATAGTTCTTGATTCTCTCAATGGGACCTATGATGATAGGTATCCTAGTCATGTGCCATCAATACAGTTGTTCCACCTATTTCCAATGGGGAACACACTTATGCACATTCTTTGGTGAGAAGTATGCCTATGATATCAACAATGGTAAACCACTTTTCTATGGGACCCATGTACACTACCAGAAGTCCAAATTTGATGGTAGTATGGTTACATCATTCAGTTACCACCTACACTCCTCCAAGGGTGCATGCAATCTAGTAGAAGGAGGAGGGGCTATCGGAGTATGCAAAGACATGGATTTCAGAAAGCTGCTAACTTTTATGGCTTCATGGCTATTGAGGCTCAAACAAATTAGCTTGCAGTTAGAGAAATCTTCAATAATGGAAACACGAAGACTCTACTGGAAGGACGGGAGAGATCTTGCCTCTTCCATTGGAAGTAGAGCTTGAACGATCATACAAAGAATTACATTGTACCACAACATAGGTAGGATCACAAAGCAATGTGCGACAAATGGAGGGTGTGTGCAGCAATAAAGAGGAGGCTTCAGAGATCAGCGAGACGAGGAGCTTCACAAGGCATATAGAAATGGTATGTTCTTAAAAGAGCATGTTCTTGCATTGGACTCCTGGCTATCCTGGTGGGAGGTGTGCATTTCCCACTAGGGAAATCTCATGAGTGAGGTAAGTCTCTTATAAATTGACCATTACTATCATGCAAAAAAATTGGTCTTCTGATCGGTTATTTTGGTATAGGTGGTGTGGAGCAAAGAGGAGGAGGTCATGAAACCTAGTACGAACCTAGCAAAGAGGAGGAGGAGGAGGTCATGAAACCTAGTACGAACCTAGCAAAGAGTGAATTTTCCTTGTATAATGCATGTGTTTCATACATGGCAAATGAAGTATTGCAAAGTTTGAAGGAGCATGCCATGCAGCTGGCCAGCACGTTGGGTCAAGACCAAGCTTTGCAACATTGGTGATAAACAGGAAACATCACATCATCCCCTACTAATGTAGTTCGTATAGTTTGAAAGGTGGTGTCCAATACACCATTGTACTTTGCTTTAGGGCCTCTACATGGGAATTGAGACACTGTATAGAGGAAGAAGAGGAAATCAACCACTGCCATTGATCTAGAGGCTAATGGGTCTCATTGACCTGAATATGTAATGGTTAACAAAGCAAAGGAAGTAGCGGGGGAGGCCTCATAAGTTGACTTTCTTTGCACCAGACAACCAGCATAGGGGCGCTAGGCACAGATGTGAATAACACACCAACAAACAACCAAAATGGGGGGGCATCCACAAAAGCCCCACCAACAAGAGAGAGAACACCCAATGTGGAAGCACATGACTCCTTGGTGGTTGAGCGTGACGTGCTGTGGAAGCATAGGCAATAAGGAGAACACATATTGGGTGTAAAATAACATGCATGGGAATGTGTGGTCCAAGGACAAGGTGCAAGCAATTCTTACCTACTTGTGGTGATGGTGTGCCAGCTCTATGTTTCTGGGGGTAGAGGAAGCACCAGGGTCCAGGTGGAGTATGTGACCAGTGTGGATGTGGTTCTGTAATGACAAGCTTGACCACACAAGCAACATGGATCCCAACATAGTGAGACTTACACCACCAGTCCTCTTTATTTGGCCAGTGCAAATAGGAACAAAATTGACAGTGGATGAGATCTACAAACTAGAGTCTGCAAATTTCAGATTGGAGAAAGCTACCCAAACCACAGCACGCCATAGCTAGGGGGTCATGGAAGCAATGGGCAACGGACTGACGTAGAAGAGAGAGCCTCAAGTCAACGAAAAGCTAAGTGGAGACATGGAATATCAAAGGCAATGATGCAAAAAATTCAAGATGCTACTACACAACAGGTTGGGGTCATAGGGAAGACAATGGTCGGGGTGGCACATTCCACATTTAGAGTAATGTCTTTTGTAATTGATAAGCATGGGAGACTTACACCACCAGTCCTCTTTATTTGGCCAGTGCAAATAGGAACAAAATTGACAGTGGATGAGATCTACAAACTAGAGTCTGCAAATTTCAGATTGGGGAAAGCTACCCAAACCACAGCACGCCATAGCTAGGGGGTCATGGAAGCAAGAAAAGCTAAGTGGAGACATGGAATATCAAAGGCAATGATGCAAAAAATTCAAGATGCTACTACACAACAGGTTGGGGTCATAGGGAAGACAATGGTCGGGGTGGCACATTCCACATTTAGAGTAATGTCTTTTGTAATTGACAAGCATGGGAGGGAGTACAAGGTGTACATCAAGACAGACCCCGAGTGCAATTTCTAGGAGTTCCAACAAAGAGTTCATGGAAGGAAGTCGTATCTTACTTGCAAGCACATCTACTATGTGTTCTTGCAAGTGCTATGTCTGCACTAGAATGAGAACATGTTTATCCACCATCAACTTGTTATACTAGAAGCAGAAATCATTGTTGCGTTAAGCAAGACTTTCAGATTCTAGGAAGATGGCATAGCACTTTTTGTTCCATGACATTACGTACTTCTTAGGATTTTCTTTCTTATGTTCTATTTAGGGTTTTATTTCTTATGTTCTATCAGCTGTGCTGTTATTTATCATACCATATGAAACCATGTATTTTTTTAGTTTCTTAATTAACAGTAAGCTATTTAAAGATAAACAATGCTACTTTAATAACTCAAGGGGTGACCATGATCCGAGAGATAGAAGGTAGATGAGATTTGGAGAGAGAGGAGGTGAGCTCAAGTTACAATTGAAAAACATAAACATGCTTACCTAACCATAATCTGAGAGAGAGGAGGTAGCTTACTCTAATGTCCAGGTCAATTATGTCTTGTAAAAAAGAGTGATTGTCCTTACCGTTACATTAATATGCCTCGTTGTACAAAAGAGAGATTGGCTTCAAAAAAGCTCATCAGAAAAGTAAATATGCTCATATAGTAGTATAAATAAAATATTGGCTTTGGAAAAGCTCACTAAAACAGGAAAAAAGCTCACCAAAAAATATTCCCCACAAATTGTCATCTTTCATCTACTCCAAAACCAGTGAGCCCCTACCCACCTACGACAAACCTCATCCCTATCCACCTCCTCAAGATCTTCAATCAACAACAAATCAACAACTTTTCCATTTCTCATCATGACATAATGAATCTCGATGATGAGCCTCATCCTCTCCTCAACACGAACTCTCGCACCACTTTTGATGAAGCCAATGGTTTTAATTCAAATTCACGGCTCCCTAACCCTTCTTTCGAGCAATGGTGCTTTCTACTCGAACGAGAATTTGAAGCTAAAAAGCATCATTCGCAAAGCTACTGAATATCTCCTTCCTTGGGAAAAGCATCCTCTCGTGGGCTTGAACTGGAGGACATTCGCTTTGTATGTGCATAGATTATCGTGCCTTGAACAAAGTGATCATATAGAACCGTTATCCTATTCCTAGACTTGACGATTTGCTTGAAAAATTAAAAGGTATAAGTCTATTTATTTTTAGTAAAATATATCTCAAGTCTAGTTATCACCAAGTTCGTATGGACTTAGCTGATATCTATTCAAAATAGGGTTGCAGGAATGCACACACACACACGGTGGAGAAGCTCAAGGGAGCACACAATGAGATGATACATAGATAATGAATGTGTGCTACACAATGACGATAAGTATACCCCAAGATGGGTGTATACTAGCACAAGGGAAAAAACCTTCTAAAGAGAGAAAAAGTGTCCCAGATGGTCCTAGTGTGTTCACACACGAGGGAAAAAACCTCCTAAAGAGAGAAAAAGTGCCCTGGATGGTCCTAGTGTGTTCACACACATCACTATCAAATACGGCTACAAATCCTCCCTGGAGTAATGATGCAAACAAGGGTTGAGCTGGCACTACAAGTACAAAGATGTGCCAGGCTCTTTCGACTGTGAGATAGGGAGCCTAAAGGGAAATAAGTTTAAAGCTTCGCGAAAAGCTTCAAACTTCTCTCGTGGTGGGGGAGAGCCTTTGTGAACAAATCTGCCAAGTTGTCCTGGGTTGGCACATAAGCCAACCTGATTTCCCCTGCAAATCATCTTTGATAATGCACGTGAATGGGCTTTGTGTTGGCATGAAAAACTAGATTCCTCACAACTGCCCATAGCACTCTGACTATCGTAGAAGATGGTAGTGGTTGAGGACTCACCAATACCCAAATTTGCAAGGCACCTAAGCCAAACACACTCAACCATAGCTATAAATGTTGCCCTATACTTAGCTTCACAGCTAGAGTGACCACAACAGGTTGCTTCTTACTAAGCCAAACACACTCAACCATAGCTATAAATGTTACCCTATACTTAGCTTCACAGCTAGAAGTGACCACAGCAGGTTGCTTCTTACTAAGCCATGATATACATGAGTCACCAAGGTGAAAGAAAAAACCACTCGTGAACACTCGTGTGTCATAACATCCAGCCCATTTTAAGTCTGTAAATGCATGCAGTTGTGGTTTGCCCCCCTTGGGATAAAATAACCCAAAGTTCTTGGTGCCCTTTAGGTAATAGAACACCTATTTGAGAGACTGCCAATGCTTTGTGCCTGGGCTATGCATAAATGTGCTCAATATTGAGACCAGATATACTGAATGTCAAGCCTAGTGGTACACAAAAAAAAGGCATCCAACAGCTTCTTAATATACAAGGAAGAATCAAACGGGTCACCTGCATCTTCAAGACTTAGTCGTAAACCCAACTCCATCAATGTAGCCACCACAGGTTTACAATATTCAAGACTAAACCTCTTCAACAATGCATCTATGTATTTCCTCTATAGCATAACAATGCCATCATTACACTGCCAAATCTCAATGCCCAAATAATAGTCCAATGGTTCAAGATCTGACATCTCAAAAGATTTCTCTAAATTAACCCATAAAAGCTATAATATGATCATCATTAGGGTCTGTGAAGAGCAGCACGTCATCAACATATAACACGATGACCAATAAAACATCCTTAGTCCTCTTAATATAGAGGGTAATATCAATGGGACTATTGCAAAAAACCCTATGCAACCAAGTATGCATGTATCTTTTCGTACCATGCTATGGGAGCCTACCTAAAACCATATAAAGCTTTCTTCTGAGATACATAGACCTCCTTATGAAAATCTCCATTCAAGAAACCAATTTTGATATCCAATTGACGTACATTCTAACCTTTATGTGCTGCTAATGCAATGATACTCCGCATGGTAGTCATATGACATGTGGGTGTAAAGATTTCACCATAGTCAATGCCTTTCTCTTGTGCATACCCCTTGTAAAACAAGCCTAGCTTTGTATCAGTCTCAACACTGTCGTCTGCTCTACGTTTGTGCTTGTAAACCCATTTCGTACCAATGGCCTTCTTGCCAAGAGGCAAGTCTACCAAATCCCATGTATCATTTTTTAGTGTCAAATCATACTCAAATTGCATAGCACTCATCCAATTTTCAGATTCCTTTGCTTCATTAAAGGAGGCAGGCTCCTCTTCATTACATAACATGGCAATAAGAGCATGACCTATGTCAACATGAGATGTGTGATGAGAACCTGCACATGTCCTACTAAGCAAAGCAGTGGCCAATTTGTTATGTAGTGTTTTCACCAGCCATTTTGGCATACTTTTTGACTCCTCAATTTCCCTTCTTTCCTCACCAACTACATCATCAACATTTTTCTCATTAATAGACTAATCTATGATGGGCTGAAAAACATGTTGATTTATAACCTGTGTGGACTGATTTTTAGCATTTCTTTGAGCACCCAAATGCTCTACATCAATGTGTCTTGCATTGAACAATGGATGGAGGGTGGCGACCTATATGAACATAAATTTTGTAGGTTTTTACACCAAAGCAAGGGCTGGTAGTAGGATGATAGAGACCGTAACCTTTACTTTCCAATATGTACCCACAAAAATACATTTAACACCCTTATTGTCAATTTTCTCAAACACAAGTATATAAGCAAGACAACCAAAAATGTGTAAGTGAACCATGGAGGTCTTTATTCCATTCCAAGCTTCAAAAGGCATTATTGTATGCAAAGCCTTTGTAGGACACTTGTTCAAAACATATGTTGCACACATGACTACTTCTAGTTAGAACCACGAGAGGTAACTCCTGACTTTTGACCATACAATGTGCCATGTCCATGAGAGACCTATTTTTTCATTCAGCTAAACCATTTTTCTAAGGTGTATAAGGCACAATACATTGGTTTTTTATCCCATGATCAACCATGTAAGCATGAAACTCCTTAGACACATACTCCTTCCCTCGATCCATACACAGGGTACCAAAATCATTTTCAACCATAGTAGCAAAGTACTTGAAGCACATAAAACCCTCTAATTTCTATTTCAATGGATATACCCAAGTATGTCTAGAATAATCATCAATGAATGTGACAAAATAGAGGTAGCCCCCAATAGATAATGTCATCATGGAACCACATACATCACTTATGTATAAGATGCAATTTTTGGAAAGCTCTAATTGAACCATCTTTGGGAAATGATGCGCGCTGCATTTTTCCAAGAATACAACCCTCACAAACATGTTTTGATAGGGGCTTCAAGATGTGGCAACTCAGACACCATGTCATGCTTATGCAAATGTAGCAAATTGCCAAAGATCAAGTAACCAAAGCGTACATTCCACAACTTAGCATCACCCATTACCTTTGTGGGACAGAGACTGTACATATAGCATGCTTTTGTCTTTCATATGCATATAGCCTGTAAAGGCTATGAGACAAAGTACCAAAAGCAACAATTGTATTGCCAGCACTGCAATCATGAACAATACATTTGTCATCCACAAACTGAACCACTAAGCTAGCCTTAGTAATGGCCGAGATAGATAACAAGTTCTTCTTCATCCCTAGTACATATAATACATTTAAGAGCATGATCGTCCCACATTTACAAAGTGAGAACAATTTTACCAACTCCTTTTACATGATATGAGGAGTTGTTTGCACATGTAACAGTATGTTCCTATGGAGCAGATTCAAGTAATGAGAACAAACTACAATGAGAAGTAATGTGCTTACTAGCACCACTGTCAAAATACTAGACATGTACATATATAACAGCCATGCATACATCCTTATGCAAAGGGTCAAAACTACAAGTCTGCACAATGAAATCCCAATCATCATGTGCATAGTTTGTAAATTCTTTATTTTCCACATTGGAAGCTGACGCATTAGCTAACAACCATTCGTGAGTCTTTCTTTTTCTCCTTCTCTAGCTGTTTCCTGCACTTATTAATGTAGTGATGACCAGTTTTCCTTGCAATAGTTTCATTTGCCCTTTCTCTTTGGCTTGTCACCTTCCTTGTTTTGCAGGCTTACCCAATGAGTTTGCTTTCGGCTTGTAACTACCCTGAGGAAAGGATTTACCTTTTCCTCTTTGTTGATGACTGGCACAGTAAAAGCGTAATCTCTTGTATACATGAAATATCTGCTTTGCCTAGATTGCTCTTCTTTACAAGAGCACAAAAACCAACTCCTCAAACTTCAAGGTATTTGGATTTCCTTTCATCTCATGAGTCTGATGGTAGAAGCAAAACCTTGATACGATTCTGGCAACGCATTCAAGATAGTAGGCATCAATGAATTGTCAAGATATGCTTCATCAACACTAGCCAACTGCTTCTTAAAATCCTTAATTTTTAGCAGTCATGCATGATCGAATGTGAGGAGTGATTGTCCTGCATGACTGAATGTGAGGAGTGATTGTCCTCTTGACTGACAAAGCAAGCAATGCATGTGCCTGCACATCTCTTCCATCCCACTTTGTTTGTTCCTGCATAGGAGGTATGCTCTGATGTGGTAATGCACCATGTAAAACTGAGTCTGTGTCTACAAACATGCCTCTTCTACATCATGTTCATTAGAGGAACCAGAACGTTTCTCAATACCAAACACAACATTCCATAGCCCTTTGGCTACCAATCAATGCCACATCATATAGGACCATAACGAGTAGTGAGTCCCGTCAAGCTTATCCTAACATCCGAAATGTAACATTGTTTACCATTTTTTATAATACCCAAGCAAGTAATCATGCAACCTGCAAGTGCGTGGCTGCTAATAAGGCCACAATGGAGACCTGCAAGGTGTATGAAAGAAATGCAGAGTAAAGTGAGTAGAAATTTTACTTGTACGATGTAGATATCGATGTCATGAAGTGCGTAGACAAGATCCAGTGATGTGAGTGTCTGATGATGCTTTCACGTGTATCTACACACCCGTCTATAGTAGATCTGACAATACTACTCCAGAATCTGCTGAAGAATAGTGCAAATCTGGTCCTTGTGAAGATGTTTACAAAAAAAACTAAAAACTACACAAACGGCTCCCAAAACGCGCCTAGACTTAAAATTTGATGCACACATCATAGTTCTCTTTCTTTTCCCAAAAGGGATCCTTGATCTGATTAAAAAGAGAGGCGACTTGGGATGAAGGGTAGCAGCAGCACTAACAAGGGCAAGGAGCGTATGCTTTGATACCAAATGTTGGAAATAGGGTTGCACGAATGCGCGCACGCGAACACACACACACACACACACACATAGTGGAGAAGCTCAAGGGAGAACACAATGAGATGATAGATATATAATGAATGTGTGTGTACAATGATGATAAGTATGCCCCAAGATGATGGATGTACGCTAGCATGGGGAAATGAGCTAATGCTTTGATACCAAATGTTGGAAATAGGGTTGCACGAATGCGCGCACGCGCACACACACACACACACATAGTGGAGAAGCTCAAGGGAGAACACAATGAGATGATAGATAATGAATGTGTGTGTACAATGATGATAAGTATGCCCCAAGATGATGGATGTATGCTAGGACGGGGAAACAAAACTTTGATAAGATGTGTGATACATAGCATGATGATCTTGATTTTTCCACTTCCTGGACTACTTTGATGCATAATAATTGGTTTCCTTTGAATGGTTATTCTTACACTGATGGTTTCCCATATCATGGCACTCAATTATGAATAACTATACCATTTAGGCTAATAGCTTGGCAAGAAATGCATGCACCTTCATACATGGGACATCGTGGCATTGCATTCATGCTAGTTGCTTATCAAGAGCACTTCTTTTGGCCCACACTTCGAAAGGATGTCACATACTTTGTTTCCACTTACATTGTATATCAGTGCATTAAACGTCAGCATAGTAATCCACAAGGTTTATTGATACTCTTGCCAATTCCAAATGGTCCTTGGGAGGATATCTCAATGGATTTCATCAAGAGATTACCCACTGCCTCATCCATAATGACATGATTTGGACAATTGTGGATAGATTTAACAAACAAGCATACTTTGCTGCATGTAAGAAGACCTTGAATGCTCCTTTGGCTCTATCAAATGATTTATAAAAATTGTTTTCACTCACCACGGCTTTCCAAAAGTTCTCATTTCTATAGAGACTCTCACTTTTGTAATCACTTTTGGGGTAGCATTATTTTCAAATCTTGGTTTGGACTTTAGTTTTGCATTTCACCCGTGAGACCAATGGCCAAATAGAGGCTACCAACAATAGCACTACCATGGATCTTTTAAGATCTTACACTATGGACAGACCTTCAAATTGGGATGAGCATTTGCATATTTTACAATTTGCTTGCATCATCAACACTCCTCATTCCGCCACAGGCAAAGCTCCATTCGAGATTTCCTACCCCTGCCTCTAGAATTGGTAGTGAATTCCTAGCCGTCTCGTTGATGCCTTAGCTCGAAACCACACACAAATACTCACTAAAGTAACTATTGCTATTCAACAAGCTCAAGAAAGATACACAAAGTAAGCCAACAAAAACCTATTAAGAGTTGAAAAATACAGACTAAAGAATGTTAAAAAACACCCCAACATCCAGCTTGCTCCACTCTTTTATGGGCCTTTCAAGATAGTATATAAGATCAATGATAATGCCTTTAGATTAGACCTACTTGCGCATTGGCGAATCCATAATTTTCTCCACATCAGTTTCTTACGCCCCTTCAAGGGTACCCCCCTTCTTCACCTATTATAGATGACCCTCCTCTTCTTGAGGAAGACTCCAAAATTTTAAATTCGGAAACAATTATTGACCATGACCCGCCGACCACCACTCGTCGGCGGCGGCGAGGACATGTTTAACATCAATATTTATTCAAGTACAAGAATTAGTTGAAGAATCACAGTGGATGCATGAGTCATTGGCTAGCTAACTACATGAGCTAATATATGGTGTGTAGATACACCACTTTGAGGCAACACACAATCCTAACTATGGTGTAGATTCTCCGCTTAAGACAACACCTGAATAGTTTGTGCTTATCGCTCCTTGAGGCAACACACTTCTACTTCGTGTCGATTCTCCACATGAGGCAACATGATTTCTTATATCATTAGTATGTGTGCTTGAGGTAGCACACTTCTGCCGCTTGAGGCATTACGATTACTTATATCATTAGTGTTGCTTGAGGCAGCACATTGCTACTTTGTGTCGATTCAGCGCTTGAGGCTACACAATCTTTGAAATTTATGAACAAGTGAAAGTAGTTTCTCCCCAACCCGAGGGCATGTTATGGAAATATATTTTAAATGATTATTTGGATTTATTTTTATGTGGTGAACACTGTGCATATAATACATGTGATTGTTTTTAATAAGCAGATCAGTGGGCTGGGCTAGCACGGGTGCTCGGTGACTCTCCTCGAATTTTCGCGTGATGGCCGCGCCCATTTTAGCACTACGGGTAGCTATCAACTATTTAGACTATTCACTTGGACACCCTTTTATCTAATTTAGTTGCACTTCCTTAGTGTAGTCAATTTATTTGATTCATTGTAATACCTTAATCTAGTAAATATAAGGTCAATAATTGAATGCATGCATGAAGCATGCAACTTTCCTATTCTTAAGAGAAAGGGAATGGCTTTCCTATTTTTATGGAAAAGGGAATGGTTAAGGCCCAAAGTGGAATGTACGTTCATGGCTCATGCAAGCTATTCTTCAATATATATATATAAATACACTTGTTTGAGGAGAGAGCCATCAAACAAGTGGAGGAGATTTAACCCATTGTGGTGTTGTGCATCTCTCTCTATTTTTTACTCTCTATTTGTTATGGATGAAAGCTACACAGTATTTTACGCTATGTTCTATGCTTAGTCTATGTGTTTAATCTTACAAAGAAAGAGAGTGATGGTGATGGCAATCATTTGCTTGTAAGAGGTTGTCACCATCTTGATAGCCCTCCTTACAACAATGTCATCACTTACAAGATGTAAGTGTGAATGCTAGTCTAAGGGGAACATTTATTCTTTACAAAAATTGGATTATTAAGAAGATTGACTTGATATATGTTTATTTGTTGTATATGTTTTTCTTAATATGAATCGTACTTTACTCAGACCTCCCCTCCCTTTTTTTAAATTTAAAGATTATTAGCTTCGTGATTTGATAGCTTGAGGGACAAACACATTCTATAAATATTTTGAGATACACATTTGCAAGCAATCCAATCCATTGCCTACTTAGAGGGTTCATTTAGGACTATGTAAGATAACACATAAGTTCAAATAGAAGAAGTCTTGTTTTTATGGACTTACAAAAAAAGTTACACATATCAAGAGGTTTTCAATTGAAAAAAAAAATATTTAAAATAATGCAAAAAGGGACAAATTTAATACCTCCAAATTTAGACATATGATGTTTGAGAGATGTAATCGTGGTGGTGATATGTGTATGTGGGAAAGCACCCTAGAGATGCAAGATATTGTGACAAGATAAGAATGCCACATGTAATATTGAATGGTGTGTGTGTTGACCAAAAGAGTGGAAAAGGAGTTCCACATGGATGATGATGTGTAAAGTGGGATAAGGCTACAAAGCCTATATCATTGTATGGTTCATTTGAGATATGCAATAGAATTGAGTGTTGAGTGTGCAATCTCTCTCTCTCTCTCTAGTTATGGAGTTCTTAGTGTGGTTTAATCCACCTTAATTATGTTGCTCAATCTATATCTATCACCATGATCAATCCCATTTTAGGAGGATTAACATGGTATCAGAGCTTGGGTGGGCTCTTGGTCATGGTGAATATCTATATATAGTTTTTTTCTTGGTTATGAGTTCTTTGATTAAGCATTATTTTCAATTTATTATGAAAAAGAATTAGCACACTCATATTATCATTTGGATTTACATTTGTGAGGATTTGAGAGAGATTTGGAGCTGCCATTCTCAAGTTTGAGAGAAGATTTGCAACGAGGTTGCATAGAAGCTACCCAAGAGAGTTGCAAATGGGAGTTTTACAACATGGAGAGCCTGCTCATCATCAAAGAAGCTGAAAATGGAGATTTCAGCAAGTATGAAGGCTATGAAGTCTTCGGTGTCATCAAGGAGAAGCTGCCAAGGAGATTTGTAAAGGTATTGTGGTGTTTTTGCCTCTAATTTGGTGTTTGAGCATAGAAGAATGCTCGTATTTGAAAAGGGTTGCCATGTTGGGATTTGTGAATCCTATGGTTCTTTGCACTTGGGCAAAGAGCATGTGTGGAGGTGCATGCTTGTCAAGATAATGGCAAGTGAGATGGTGGACTCAAAGGATGCACTTGTTGATGTTGCTCAAGGAGATGAGCAAAGTTGTGAACGCTATAGGAACTTTCACAATGGTTTATGCACCTTGGTTTCTTGTGAGAAACCATTTTGAAGAAGAACCCTTGAAGATGGTGTGTGGGGATGAAGCATACACATCATGGAGCTCATAGAGGCCATGTCAATGGCTATGTGGAAAAACTCAACTTGGACATTAAGGAGGCAAACTTTATTGCGACAAGGAGAGCTACGATTTGGAGCTCAATCAAGTGGTTGCAGTGGAAGAAAATGGCAACAACTTAAAGATGAAGGTGTGAGAATAGAGAAGGCTTTACAAAATGGTTATTGTGATGTGTGCATGAGCGATGCACGTGAGGTGCATGCGCATGGGTTGGTTCCCACCCAAACTTATATGTTCAAATTGGACTTAGTGGTTCCTCTATATGAGCGAGCCGGCTCAAAATGGACTAGGCGTCTAAGATGGTAGACACTCACACACATGTTCGTTTGATGGACACTCTAATGTATCATTGAGGGGGAGTGTTGAGAGGTAGCGATTGCGGTTGTGCAATGCTACATTGATGGGTGATGGATGATTTGTGGAACACCTTGATTAAGAGGGGGTGTTGAGAGATGTAATCGCGGTGATGTGTGTATGAGGGAAAGCACCCTAAAGGTGCAAGATATTGTGGTAAGATAAGAATGCCACATGTAATATTGAATGGTGTGTAAGTGTTGACCAAAAGAGTGAGTTGCCACATGGATGATGATGTGTAAAGTGGGATAAGGCTAGAAAGCCTATATCATTGTATGGATCATTTGAGATATGCAATAGAATTGAGTGTTGAGTGTGCAATCTCTCTCTCTCTCTCTCTCTCTCTCTCTCTAGTTATGGAGTTCTTAGTGTGGTTTAATCCACCTTAATTATGTTGCTTAATCTATATCTATCACCATGATCAATCCCATTTTAGGATTGTTAACATCTGACACATGAAAATTCACATATCAAGAGGTTGAAAAAAAATCATTGAATATCCTCCCCCCCCCCCCCGCCCCCCCCCCAAGAAAACACTACCCCTCCAAAGTAAAGTAGAGTATCCAAGTAGATTCACTTTTGAACCAATGTAATACTAGCAATATTATGAAATTCCATACTATATTAAAATGATAAAACGGGAGAGTGAAGCATTTTCTGATAGATCTAACTTGCATTGTTCTAGTCTATATTCTCTTTGTCTTATATTTTGCTACATGAAAATCCCAAGTGAATGCTTGATGGGTTTGGTATTAAAAACTCTTCAATGAGAGCTCTTCCATCATGGAATACTACTCAATTGCCTTTGTAACCAGACTTTAGTGGACTCTACACCCTTATGTTTCATTTGAATAGAATGTGCAATCCATAGTTTTATACATTTGAGTATCTTTGATTTGCTTAAAAACTCCAATCTTGTTAGGTTTAGTTATGGAAGTGATCAAAGCATATGATTATCTCTTCACTCAAGCATTGTTGCAATTGTCATTTTTCCACTCATTGTTGGTGTGGCATTGGCTATATTATTGCTTGTTTCTATATATTAACCCATGTTTCAAAGTATATGTTCGCCCACATGATTGTTGGTGACACGTGGTATTGGCTATGTACTCGATTGGATGTGTCCATGGCTATATATTATCCCATGTTTCAAAGTACTTGCCTGCCTCAAACCAACTTGCAAGCAATCCACCCACGGGGATTTGAAGGGCAGTTACCTCCCTTGGACATTTTCCTCAACTTCGGCTGCCTTGAGGTGCCCCACTATATCTTGCAAATCTTTTCCATTACCTAAGTGAAGATTTCCTCCTCCATGTGCTAGGTCTCGTAACTCTAGTCATAGGTAGACATGGAAACGCACCTTTCTTGAGTTTAGTGTTCAACCATGTGAACTGACTCTTAAATACAGTGAGAGAAGGTTAAAGATGTCGATGCCGCTCATCATCTGCACTTCTGAAAGCTTGGGCTGATCGAGATGGACGCTGATGAAAGATGGAGCTATGCAAATGGGCGTTGCCATTGCTTGAATGGTGCCTGCCGTGCTGGGCCTGGCTGGACCAGACACCTGAGCTTGACTAGCCAAACTAGGCTAGAGCCCCCAAAAGCAAGGTGTTAAGCCCCCTGCACGGGCGTTGGAATACGCCAAGCAGGGAGCGGAGGAGACAGAGAAAGAGAGAAGGAAGGGCAGTTGATTGGTTGGTTGGTTTGACACGTGCACTTCATTAACTTGAGCGCACATGAGCTTCTGTTTTAAAAAACAAGTGGCCATATGTCAGTTGAAGGCAAGTGGTTTGGTTTCTCTAATGTCTGTGCTGCTAACGTACATGTCCTTTTTCCGCAATGCCTTTCCATGGGAGCTCCACTACAGAATGTAGATGGAGGTTCTACCATCTACTTGACCTCTTGGGATCACAGAATTGTCCCATGTTTGAAGCTCATTTGTGGATTGCATGCAGGGTATGAAGAATCTTAAAAATACTGTTTAGAAATACTGTGCACACCACTGGGACTATATGGTCGAAAGGCGAAGAAGATCAACCAAGGTGGACAACAGGCACATTGGGCAAACTTAGACTCTCTTCATGAAAAGAACACACCATTCAAGGCTAAAAAGCTTTAGACAAATTCGGCATTGGAATGGAAACTGCTTACGTACCTCACAAAATCATGATATTCATAAACCGATTTCACAATTTCGATTGAGGGGGTTACATAGCTTCTACTAGTATTGACCACAGATACAGTCTACGTTATTAAACATTCTAGAATATCAATAACGTGTTAATGGGTCAAAAGCAGTGTACAAAGCCACAAAAAGACAAATTTGCTTCACCCATGTCTAGAACACTTTGCATGCCTCAGGTTGTTAGGTTTCAAATAGGGTGTGCTCCATGAATTGTGATTTTTCTCCCTTCAAATTAAATTAAATCGTTGTCCGCAAGGCAAACATACCTGGTGGAACGCATGGAAATGGACAGCAAGAGGTCTGGCATGAAGCAAAAAGCGAAGAAACTGGGCTGGAAGGAACCAACTGCATTTCCCAGATGAGAATCGTAACTGTTGGTGGAATCGAGAATGATGGGGCAGAACAAATATATTCTAATCAGCTGAAACCAAAAGCTTTAGAAGTAAAGGATAATGACGATCTAATTAAAGAAAAATAAGGTTCAGGTGTCCAGAATCTATGAAAAACAAGGTTCAGATGAAACAGCTGCATTGCAACTTCCATATTCAGGTCATTACATGAAATGATTTACATAACTAATATTCCAAGGTGCAAAACACAACCAACGGCTACATATAGAAAGAGAGCCCAAAAAAGTTGTCCCTCTCACGATCATTTCTAGCTCTTCAAAACACCAGGTAATTGCGTTAAAAGGGGCATATATCCTGATGCTGAAAAGCCACACATGATGCTGGATCCTTAAAATGTACTGTATCCAAAGCATATCTGGCCCAGTATTAGTGGGTTTTTTGCAACCATCTACTCCCAACTCCTGTACAAGCCAGAAACAGCACCGTAGATCGAGAACAGCCACAAGATTGGCTCAGCTCCTCGCCAACTTGTAGTTGCTGCAGTCTGGATTTAAAAAGCACCGAAGATCAAGAACAGCCACAAGATCTGCTGAGCTCCTCACCAACTTGTAGTTGCTGCAGTCTGGATTTAAAAAGAGTAATCCTCAAATCATGAGGATGAAAATCGATGTGAGTTTGCAATCCCCCTCCTCCATGGAGGTGCTACACCACTGCTAGTTATAAGGAAGAGATATATTACAAGTATAGACAACCCAACCATCCAAGTGACAGCTGCAGACTCCGACAGTCGTCAAAGTGAGATACCGCTTGAAAAAACTAGGGTATCAAATCAATGAAGGTAGTAAGGCTATACATAGCCGCCTTGTGGAAAGAAGGGTAAGCAATGCTGAAACAAATTTGAAAAAGCAAGAAAGTGACTGTAACAACCAGGTCCTGCCCTCCCTTCAACTCCAGGAAAAAAGGGAGACGAGGAAAAGAGGACTGCCTCTACAGCTAAATCTCACTGTAAATAAGAGCTCAGGTAAAGCCGCACGGCTATATCCAGTGGTCGACTGTCCCCTCCAACGGCAAATACATGCACAGGAACTGGAGCTAAGAGGCGTAGAGTCAAAGGCAGCACAGCAGCTTCTGGCTTCTTGTCAGCATCAGTGCCTTCTTTGAATTCTGGCACTGATTCATCACCCAAGTTAGCATTGACCTGCTGCCTTTCCTGGATTGAAGAGACTGCATCTTTCAAAACCTGAGTGTCATCACAGATGTAAGCGGGATTCACTAGGTAGGCCACATCAGTGAAGGCTCTACCTCTTCCCTGTTTTTCTTTTTTCTGCGGCACCAAATCTAGGATTACAGTACCCGTCATGTTGAACCACTCTACTGTGAGTCCTTCTGTGTCCTCGTAGTAAACACGTCGCTCCATCTGCGAAAAAAATAAATAAATCGATTAAATGATTGGCACAAAATTAAGTTGAGAATAGGGTTTCAAATATTTATAGTGATAATATACTTACAGCAATCCCATAAACATAGAGAGAGACAAATTTGGGCCCAACTGCCAGTACCCGTGCTTCTGACAGAATACCCTGCAAAATCCAATATTCCACATGGAAATAATTATGAGTAGACAATAGAGAAGCCAAACTCTTAACATATAAAGCTTCAAAATTATGTGTGGTTTTACCTCTTTCTTCTTAAGCATAGCCCAAAGGTAAAGCTTGTCACTAGCATCTCTCACATTCCTGCTTGCAAGTTTCCGTCTGTTGCAATGCTCAGCTAACATAGCCAGCTCCTGGTTTCCTGGGACTTTGTGCTTGCTCGCAGCAGTGAGCAAAGCCTGTTGGCCTTCAGAAGATTCTACTTTATTCTTGTCCAGGCATGCGCCAGTGAAGTATCTGTTTATGATTGGAGAACCTACACTTTCTGTCTTCCTTTCTTTCACTAAACAACCCAATGACCCCAAGAGAAGATCTTCAGCCTCTAATGCTGCTGCCAATGTTCGATGGACGACAATATCAGGATACCTGCGAATTGGAGAGGTAAAGTGGGTGTAAAACGGTGTTGCTAATGCATAATGAGCCCACTCTTCCTCGTTTTTCAGTTCCCCAGTGGAAAAGTATTTAGCTAGCTGCATTGGTTTAGTTGCATACAGCATCAAAATGCTACACAGAGCAGAATCCCCCTTGTGACTTTCACAAAGCTTTCTTAAAGACTCGTGTAAGGCACCAGAGGAGGAGGCATCCAATTCAAGCCCAGTCTTGTTGCAAAACTCCTCCAGCTCTTTCATTTTGCGGAGATTAGGCTCAGGATGGCGTCTCAACAAAGCACAGTCAGGAAATGCACCAGCTATGACTTTAGCAGCGGTCATATTGGCCAAAAGCATGAACTCCTCCACTAAAAAATTGGAGTCCTGATGCTCATAGAGGCTACTGTTGTTAGGTATCCCATCCTCATCTAAGGCAAAAACAAGCCTTGAATTTTGAAGCCTGAGAGCACCAGCCTCAAACCTTGCATCACGCCTATGTTTTGCAAGATAATGCAGAGCTTTTATGTCATCAAAGATCTCTCCCCATTTGAAGTTCCCATGGAGTTCAGGCAACCCGAAATCCTCTGTACAATTTTCTAGGTCACAATTGCTGTTGACAAAGACATTCCCATCAATAATATCCTGCGCATGAGCATAAGAAAGCTTACAGCAAGAATTTATGATGGTATGGCCAATCCAATGATCCACAATCTGCCCAGAGTTATCAACATCCCATATTATAGAGAAGGCAAGCCGATCAACCCCAGGGTTCAGGGAGCACAACTCCTCACAAAGCAGACGAGGTAACATAGGCAGAACACGTTGGATAAGGTACACACTGGTGGAGCGATTTTGAGCCTCCTTATCTAGAGCCGTTTCTGGACGAACAAAATAGGAAACATCTGCAATGTGTACACCAATCCTAACAAACCCATTTTCCAACCTGTCAATAGACAATGCATCATCCAAGTCTCTAGCTGTAGGTGGGTCAATTGTGAAGATCCTACATCTTGTGAGGTCTCTCCTCCTTTCCAACTCCTGAGTAGGTATATTCCAAGGTACCTCTGGAAGACATTTCAACACAGCTGAAGGAAATTCTGCGCTGTGGACTGCATGTTCAAACAATATGGCAGCCAATTGAGCCTCTATCTCCCCACCTTGACCAAGACTATGACTGATGACTGCATAAGGAGCAAAACTATCCGGTCTCCAGTCATTCACAAAAGCAGCCACCAGCTCACTTTCAAGTTTTGCATCCCCTGCATGATATTTCTTTTTCAGCTCAGGAGGTAATGCATTGACAGAGATCACCATCTTTGGAAACCTACTGTCAGAAGGCACAAGCATTAGTGTCAAAGCATTGTTCTGAGGCAATCTCCTTGGCGGGTCTTCCCTGCACTTATTCCCAGCTTTCTGATGGATTTCCAGAAATCCTACCACTGTTTCACGGCGATCCGACTTTTCTAGAATGGCAACCACTTCGCCAGTGGGCCGCTTGTCAGGATATGAAGCCACAAGAGCCACAAAATCCTGTAAAGCTTTACTTGCATTGCTTAATAGGGAAACATCTGTCGACTCTGATTGCAGGAGGCTATGCTGTTGCTGCACATTCCTGTGATTTTTTGATGAATCATTCTGTATACTGGAGTCATCCAAGAGCTGGCAATTTACCCTATCATTCATCATTTTCCCTCTAATTGTCGATTGGACATCTGAGAAAACATTTGGATCTGCTTCCACACTGGATTTACTACTGAACCCTCCGCTAGTTGCCGCCTCCATCTGTTCTAAACTGACATATTGACCTTCACCACTAGAAAATTCTGGAACTTCAGTGTTTACTGACTCATTGTTGCAAGCCAGAATTTCAGTCAACCCAGCACTGAGGTCACTACTGTTCTGCTTGGCAACAGAGCCCCTTAATTTGGTCCAAGCAGCTACAGGGTTGAGGACAATGGCCACAACATCCCCATCAATCTGCACAAGAAAACACCAACCAGAAAATCCTGAGACTCTACCAAAAAAACTACAGAGGACTTGAGATTTCAAGTATTTATTTCATCAGCTTAAGTTGCATTCAAATGGTTTACTGCTCGGTTTTGAGCTCGAGTTCCATCAATAAGTACATCTATCGCAACACCATCTATGCTTACGTAAGCCTGAAATTAAAATAAAACAGCACGTGAGGATGTTTTCTTGAGCAAAGTGTCAGAGCACTCAGCTAAGAACAATAAATATCATAATTTGAATTAAAAAAGAACCCCCACCCCTGGCCCCCAAACCAAAAAAAAAAACTTGAAGCAGATACTGCAGCTAAAAAGAAATAATACTATAAAAGCAGAAACAAAGATCAAGCACATAAAGCGGATACTGATAGTCGAAATCTCTCTCTCTCTCTCATATTTAGCTCTTGACTGAGGTCATCTTCATGAGATGTGTTCACGGTTCACCCCATACCCCACCCACTGAACCTGCCATTTTTTAAATTTTCCAGCACCCGTGTGCATTGATTGCCTGGTTAGGTTAGAGCCCAGGCTACTCATCATGGATTCACAGATCACTGATTTCCTCCTTAGCATGAAGGTGACCATGGAGGAACAAAAGGTGTCCATGGTAGAACAGAAGGCTCTTTTGGCAGATATGTCCTCCCATTTGGATAGAGTGGAATGTACCCCTCGAGCACCTAGTGTTCCAGATTTGGATTCTATGATGGCCCATGCTTCAAGGCAAGTGTTCAGAAATTCTAAGGACAAAGTGGGAACACCCTGATTCAAAGGATGATGGCACGTCTTCCAAGAAGCGAGGTTTTACTCATTTGGAAGAAAGACAAGATGTGCTGGACAAGGTTCGCTCCCGGTCCAGCAGTCACAATTCAGCCCCTTCTAGGGGTAGACAAGAGAGTTGCCATTCACGACACCAACAGTCTCCTTTGCAAAGTCCCTCTCCACCAGGCTCTCCTGACAGTTCCCGTCACCTTCACCGACTCGAAAACGAGGGACTACCAGATGTTATTGTCCTTGGCAAACCTCCGATGGGGTACCAATGTCGGATGAACAGGTGAGCAATGCCTTCGTCTGTGGCCGTTTGTTTGCATGGGATCAAAAGTTTTTCCTCCATGCCTTGTGAGAAACGAACTCTATGTTATTGAAGCTTTTAAAGCCTCCCGAGTTCAGCAAGATGATGGATATAGAAATCGTCACCAACCAGACTCACCAGATGGCTCCCACATTGGCAACAGCAAGTGGTTCATATGTTTTTCAGCTCCATTTGGTGTTTACCGCTTTGACAAGTGCCACCTTTTTGTGGTGGGAAGACCACCTTTAGCACCGCTCCGTTACTTGTTGCGATGATTGCCAAGGCGGTCTTGAAGCAATTCATTCCTGTGGACTATTACCATGAGCTAAAGCGGCAATGGGAGCACTTGTGCCCAAAAGCAGCCGAGCACAAAACGACTACTTGGCACGTTTCTGAGAGCTTATGCTCGTGCTCCTAGCCCTCGAGACACAGGAGAGTCCGAAAGTTGGGACTCAACAAAAAGTCCAACAACAACAACAAAAGAGCAAGGAGATTCCTAAAGGAGCCATGGAGGTATAACAACAGTTCTAGTGGGGGAGTGTCACGAACACGACTCTATTAGGAGGAGTTCGGAGCCAAGCAACTGGCCGATCAATATACCTTTCACAAATGCCAATGCACCTTGAAGGAAGAGAGCATAGTTAATGACAAAACTCCCTAGGACAAATCTGTATCCATTTTTAATGCTTGGCACCTCCATGTCTAGACCACCATCTTGGGGAGTATACTCCAAATAATATGTTTGCTGATACACTGAAGCAAAAACTTCGTTTGTTGTTGGTAATCTCCAAAAAAGTTGTGCATTGTGAAGACACCCGCATTGGCATATCCTCCCAAGGTGAAGACATGCAGTGACGTGTTCTTTGGTGCCTCCATAGCACCAAACGCTGAAGAAACTCCACCCAATTCAAACGATAGGTGAGAAGAGCCTGTACTATCCGAAATGGAAGCAACCGCCACTGAGGCCAACAACAGTTGAAGCAACTCCACCCAATGCAACTAAAGTTGAGAAGAGTTTGTACTAGCTGAAACTGAAGCAACTGTCGAAATGCACAACGGAAAAATAAGACAAGTGCTGTAGAGAACAAAACGCAAAAGTGTAAAGAGAGAGGCTGTATAAACTCTGCTATATACACAAGATCCGGTACAACCTGGAGTGGGGGACCAAGGGTGGTACTTATACCACCCTCAAGTGCTGGTCAGCCAGGACTAAAACAACCGAAAGGGTATTGGTGATGTCCACGACTGAAAACAAGCACTCGGCCAGCATATATACAGTCGGCCAGCACAGGACGTCAGGTCGGCCAGTACAGTAGGAGTCGGCCAGCACAGGACTGCCCCACGACCAGAGAAAAATAGAGAAAACATGGAAAAATGGGATAAAATATGAGAAACTCTGGCCGGGCACACCCACAACAATGGCCCTCACTGTACAAACACGAGATGCCTACTAACACCCCCTCTTAGCTCCTGGATATGGAACCAACTTCAGTGAGCTGGTGTGCTGCCGAAGCATAGCCTGAGGTAGAGACTTCGTGAAGCGGTCCGCCACATTGTTCTCCGTCGAACAATAAACAAGTAAGATGTCACCAACCAAAATCTTCTCACGAACAAAGTGATATTGTATCTCTATATGCTTGGTCCGGGCATGGAAGACCAGGTTCCAAGCAATAGCTATACAACTCTAGTTATCGCATTGGATGACCGTGGGTTCCTTCTGTGGAAACCCAATCTCGCCAAGTAACCTCCGCAACCACACAACCTCGCAAGCAACACCACAAGCAGCCCGGTACTCTACCTCTATAGACGACAAGGCAATAGTTGGCTGCCTCTTGCTGCTCCATGAAATAGCTCCTGAGCCAAGGGTAAATCCGTAGCCTGATGTAGATCTCCTCGTGTCTGGATCTCCTCCCCAATCTGAGTCACTCCAACCTTGGGAGTCTAACTCCATCCATCGTTCCCCCTCTAGTCTCATAGAAGAGTCCAAGATCCTTCATACCCTGCAGATACCGCAAGCTCCGCAATCCTACGTCCCAATGAGTCTTCAAAGGCATCTGCATGAATGACCTCAACAGCCCCACAGAAAAGCTCAAGTCCAACCTGGTGTTCAACAAGCAAATCAATGAACCAACGAGCTTCCAATATAGAGAACCATCAACCTGCTCACAAGGATCATTCACTATAAGTTTGGTGTTCGGGTCCATCGGTGAAGTAATAGGCTTGCAGTTCTCCATCCCAAAGGTCTCCAACAACTCATGAACATACCATTGCTAAGAAACAAAAAACCCCCTATGGGACTGCCAAATCTCCAATCCCAAGAAGAAATGAAGCCAGCCTATGTTAGTCATCTCAAACTCCTTTGACAAGGCAACCTTCGTCATTGCTATTGTTGGGTTTTATTATGCACCCAGAGGAGTGCTAGTGATCATCAGTAGGTTACTGGGGCACTTTTTACTTCAGTTAGTGGAGGTTTTTTCCCTAGTTTTAGCTTAGTTTCACTTATAATAGTTTATAAGTGATTTGGTCCACCTAGCACACTTTATGGCCGGACCATGTGAACACGTCTTTTAGGTCACTTCTTTATGTGGCTATTGTATTTCATTTTATCACTACTGAATACATGAGCAGTCGTGTTCCTCTCTCTGCCTCTTACATTTGTTGCTGAAGTACCTTCCAAACCCTAACCCTAACCCTAACAGCTGAGCTCCTTCATTTGGTATCAGAGCTCCCAGGTTGGCCTGCCTTGCCCGTACTGCTCCACGTGGCCTGCCGTACTGTTCCACGCCATCAGAGTCCGTACATTGTTCCGTACATTGCCCTGCCCGTACTCTGCTCCGTACTCTATCCGTACTGGTCCCCGCCACCAGCTGCACCAAACGTACAGGCTCTTCGCCTATTCTGTACTGTACCCGTCAGCTGCACGCACAGTCGCCCAGCCCCCCGTACAGTACCTGCAGACGACCTACACTCGCCGTCAGCTACTCGCCCAGCTCCGTACAGTACTAGTCGACTCCATACAGTACGTCCCCCGTACAGTACCTGCTGTCGTGTACCTGCTCGCCCAGCTCCATACAGTACCTGTCGACTGCATACAGTACCTGTTTTCGTACAGTACCTGTTGTGTGTACTTGCTCCATACAGTCGCTGTACAGCCGACCTGCTTCCGTACAACTGTTCCGTACAGCGTGCAATCGACCTGTACCGTACACTAGTTCCGTACACTCTACAGCCGCTTGTGCCTGCAAAATCACATTTGTGGTGAGCTTTACAAGTTCTGAAATTTGGGCATTTTCTCTGTGAAAATTTTCTGGCAGATACAGGCAAATTTTCTTGCAAAGAAATCTCTACAGGTTTTTTGCAAGGTTTTGGGTGCATTAACTTTGGGCATTTTTGGGCAATTTGGCACTGTGTTAGCCATTTTTGCTGCTCTACTCAGTCAGTGGTGCATTGTGTTGCACATTCAGAGGATTGAGAGTGCATGCATATTTGGGTTAGCTGTATTCAGTGGAGTACAGTTGCTTTCAGGGTTGTTGCTATTGGGTTTTTTGATACACATGTACAACATTGTGCATTGGCATAATGGCAAATCAACAGCAGAGTGATGTATTCACGTATTTGTCTAAGGAAGACAAGTTGGACGGCATGAACTACTCCTTGTGGAGTTTTATGCTAAGAAATGTGCTCGTGGCAAAAGGTCTTTGGGATTTTGTTAGTGGTGATGAACCACATCCAGGTCCATTGGCTCCAGAGACTCCTCCCCAAGGGGGTGCTCGTGGACGAGGACAACAGGTACAGGCACCAGGTCAACCATTGCCTGTTCAAAGAATAAATGCTCAGAAGACATGGGATGCCAGAGAGGCCTTGTCACTTATTGCATTGTCAGTACAGAGGTCTATTATACCTCATATTCGTTCAACTGGCTCTTCACGGAATGCATGGGTGACTTTGGAGCAAATGTATGCTGCTCGTAATGAGGCTCGGATCTCGTTTTTGAAAAGAGAGCTGGAAAATCAGAAAATGCATGAAGGAGATGATATGTCTAGTCACTTGAACAAGCTGCAGGATTTGAGAGAGCAACTCATCAATGTGGATGAGATTATTCCTGAGACACAGCTTGTGTCCACCATCTTGAACTCTTTGCCAAGATCTTACTTGGCTTTTCATACCTCTCTAAACCTCAACATGAGGAATGCTGTTGAACACCTTAAGTATCAAGAACTTGTTGCTCTCTTGCTACAAGAAGAGCAAATCAGGAAGAACATGAATATGAACACAAGTGCTGAACAAGCATTTACTACAAGTCAAAAAGGGAAAGGCAAATCTCAGCCAAAGAGTTCAAATCAGAATTCAGGTGATGGTGGTTCATCTCAGGATACCAAGAAAGGTGATGGACAGCCCAAGAAGAAGGGCAAATGCCATTACTGTAAGAAGCCAAGTCACTACATCACAGAGTGTGGGAAGAGGATTGCCAAAGAGAAGGCAAAGGAATCTGGGAAGTCTGTAAATGATGCCTCTAAAGCTCCTCCGGAGACTGCTTCTTTTGTTGAGGACAGGGATTACTGTTTCTACACATGCAGCTATGATGCCTCTTGGTCTTCACAGGCACTCAGTGTGACAGAGCATGCATGTACTTGGTATTTTGATAGTGGTGCTTCAAAGCATATTACATCTCGCAGGGATTTGTTTTGTCATGTAGGCCTTGCCCCTGTTGGCAAAACCGTTCAGTGTGCCAATAATGCTTCATATCCAGTTCGTGGCATCGGGGAGATTCAACTCACAGCCATTGATGGCTCTATTCTTATGAAATCAGCCAAGTCATAAGACTCCAAGACAGACTTCATCATTACCTTTCAGATGCCATAGTGGGTCCCGTCCAACTGTCGATCCACCGGGAATGTGGGGAGAGTAGGGATCTTCACGTGCTTCTCAACCATCTCAAGCAAATATGCCATCTCAAGGGTTCACAAGGTCTTGTGAAGGGAGGGTAGGTGGAAAAAAAATGAAGAAGAGGCTGCAAATAATATGCAAGGTGGATGTCCAACGGTGATGGCCGCCTTCCACCCGATCTCCAAGTCCCGAACAGCCCAAGAAATCCCCAATCACCACCAAAAAACAACAAACCCTCAAGCTCCCACTGTCTACAAGCTTCAAGCCACCTGGGACTCTGATACCATATCGGAATGTACAGCGAGAAAATAAGACTAGTGCTATAGATAACAAAACGCAAAAGTGTGGAGAGAGAGGCTGTATAAACTCTGCTATATACACAAGATCCAGTACAACCTGGAGTGAGGAACCAAGGGTGGTATTTATACCACCCTCAAGTGCTAGTCGACCAAGACTAAAACAACTGACAGGGTACTCGTGATGTCCACGACTAAAAACAAGCAATCAGCCAACATATATCCAGTCAGCCAACACAGGACATCAGATCGGCTAGTATAGTAGGAGTCGGCCAGCACAGGACTACCCCACAACCAGAGAAAAATAGAAAAAACATGAGAAAATGGAGAAAAAATGAGAAAAACTCTAGGCAAACACACCCACAACAATGGCCCTCACTGTACAGACAGGAGATGACTGCTAACAGCAACCGCCTTTGAGGCCAAAGATTCTCCATCTCGTGCAAATCGCAATTTTGAAGACTCGCGCAGAGACGTGATCGGAAACTTTCTTTGCTCCATCCACATCAATGCATTAGTGGTTGGGGAGTAGATAGCAAAGTTTTGCTACATCTTTTCCTGGAGTGTTTCTTCTCGTGGGTTACTGGAGGACTTGTAGTGTTTCTTCATGGACAGTTGAACCAACGGAAAGTATTGGATATGTTAGGGTCCGGGATGCTGCGAGGCACAACAATGTGGACACACACAAACAGAGTCATGGAGATGTAGAGAAGCGTGAGGAAAGAGAATGAAACGTGTACCAAGTACAAAAGATAAGCACACCCTAAAATGTGGATAAGAGTGTTCACACGATTGAGAGTAAAAACCTCCAAGAGGGGAAAAAAAAAAAGCCCCGGCTTGATCCTAGATGAGTTCACATATCACTACCATGACATACAATCTACAAATCTCCCTGAGTGATGATGTGAATATGTATAGAAATATGATTGACCGATCCCCAAAAGGTAATAAGACAAAAGCTTTGCAAAAAGCTTCCAACTTTTCACGAGAAAGAGCCTTCTTGAACAAATCTGCCATGTTGTCATGTGTAGGCACATAAACCGAGCTTCTCTCTCCTACGGAGAGTCTCTCCCTAGCATATTGATAATGCACTTCAATGTGCTTAGTGCGAGCATGGAACACAGGGTTCCTCGCGACTGCCAATGCGCTTTGATTGTCAATGAATATGGTAGTGGAGGATAATTGTCCAACACCCACATTAGCCATAAGGCCTTTGAGCCAAAAACACTCACCTGTAGCTTTAAAAACTACTATGTACTCATCTTCATAGCTCAAAGTGGCCACTAGCTTCTTCCTGAGCCATGAAATACATGAATCACCAAGACGGAAGCAAAAGCCACTAGTGGACACACTAGTGTCGTACATTCAACCCAATATCACTGAAGGCATGTCGCTATGACTAGCCCCCTCAAGATAAAACAATCCAACGTACTAAGTGCCCTGAAGTAGCAGAAAACCTGCTTGACAACCTGCCAATGCTTAGTACCTAGGCTATGCATAAATCTGCTCAATTGAGAGACCCCAAACTGAATGCCTGACCTCGTATTGCATAAGTAAATCAGACATCCAACAACTTGCTAATACATGTCATCCAAAGGGTCACTTGGATCGTGGAGGCTAAGCTTGGCACCTGTCTCTATTTTAAGGCAAATGCAAACTTATGGTAGTGTTACGTGTGAATAGGACCTAACCAAGGGCACTTTTTCCCATGTGGTTTTTCCCCTTGGATATCCAATGTGAAAGAACAATCTATCTATTGCTTTGTACTTTCAAATTATTATGGATGTGATATACATGCAAGGTTGACTCTACCACCTCCATTGATTCTCAATCTCAATCTCTTTGTGTACTGTCCATCTCCATCTCCTTCTCTATGTGACTTTGTCAGCTAAAACCCTCTCTCTATGTGGGAGTAAAGCTTTCCAACATTTGGTATCATAGCTTGTCTCTCCTGGAGCTGCCCACTGCTCACCCACAAGCTGTGCAGGTTCGAGCTGCTGCCTACTCCTGGAGTGCAATCACAAGAGTAGGTGTGGGCAACAAGGGCCGGATGTGGACGAAAGGTAGCATGGGCCGGAAGGACGACGAGTCACGACGGTCGATGATTGTATGAAGCGCAAGGACGGATGTGTTTGAAAATTGCAAGAAAAAGGCCCTTGTCAAGTAAGGCATATAGTGGGCTGATCACTGCCCCACCAAGAAGCAAGCACTGCCTAGTGGTTGGGCAGCGGCAGCAGCTCTCCACCGCCCACTTAGGTGGCAAAAAGGAGCTAACGTGGTTCTCCCCGCATTAGTGCCACCCAGAGTGGTCAAGCGGAGCGCAAGAGGGGTTGGAAAGCAACGATAGGTCCAATGCATAACTTCTCTATCCACTAGAGCCTATTGTCGACGACTGTACCTGTGTACTTAGCCTGTGCATCTGCTATTTATTAAGAAGGGTCAACTTGCAGGTTTTTCCAAAAATCTACAAGTCTGCATCATTTTAAAACTATTTGAATCTCTGAAATTTTTGGGGCTTTTAGCTTGCCAGTACAACATAACATTGCAGAGCAGCAAATTTTAGGACTTTTCTAAAATTCATGCAATTCAGTACAAATTGGGACCAAAATTGTATACAAATTTTGGGGCTTTTTTGAAATTCATGCAATTCAATACAAACTGGGACCAAATTTGTACGAAAAATTTGGGGCTTTTTTGTTTGGAGCATGTATCAAGGTTATAGAGCAGAGATTTGATACATATGTACACACATTGAGTGTTTTTGGACACTACAGAGAATCTAGTGCAAGAATACTTTGGCTTGAGGTTGCATTTTTGCACAAAGAAAGTTTGCACAAGAACATTGGCTTGCCTAGCAGTGCACGTAAGTGTTTCTTGGTTTGCCTACAGGTGAGAGATGTGCTGTGTGTTCAATGTATTATATGGTACAAAAAGATGATGATGTCTGTACAACTTCTCAAGCCTTTAGCCTTCCCAAAAGATGGACTTACAACCTTCTAATGACTGACTTTCTATCTTCAACTGACTGACTATGGACCTGCCCCTGAAGGGGGATCAAATGCCTATGAATGGATTACCTTTATATAGGCTCTGTTTTGTGCCCTGGACCGGCCCGACTTGCCGTTGGCTAGTCCGACCCAAATAAATCATGTATATATGCTGAAGATGCTGATCATCCAGCCCGAATGATCCCCACAACTAATGTAATGCTGTCGGCCTTCTATAGGGGGCATAGAACCACCCAAATGATGGCCAAAACTGAAAACATGTGGGACGATGCACGATTGAGCCATTGCGTATACTTGTGGACCTTCTGCTTGAACTGTATGAGCCTGCAGGTGTCCTACTAGACCGTATGAACATGCTAGCGCCTAAAGCAAGGAGCGTTGCCTGATGCCTGACCCGCTCCATGATGTGAAGTTTGGCAGCGGAAGAGGTCCAAACAAAAGCGCAGAGAGAGAGAGAGAGAGAGAGAGAGAGAGAGATGTGAACTCAAGAATCAATGCTGAAAATGTTGAAGCATACAAGAGAGGCCTCGCGAGGGACAACCCGTGAGTGAGACTCTGCAAAACTGAACTGAATGGAAATGACAAGAGGACTCTCCTTTAAATAGGCAAAGTTCTTGCGAGTCGGTTAGTAGGCCAAAAAACCCACGACCTCAAAATGACCTGAATAAATCAAATGACCAGAGGAAAAATAATAAGCAAACTCTGGGTGGCCAGCCCACAACCAAGGGCCAGACCTGACACATCTGGACATGACTCTACCGCTAACACCCCCTCTCAGATCCAGGAAGTGGAAGTAATCCATGTGATCTGGAGTGTGTCCGCACCAAACTCTGCCGAAGAGCCTTTGTGAAGAGATCCGCCACACTGTCCTCCGTCTTGCAATACTCCAATGTAATAGTCCCGTCCAAGAGCTTTTCCCGTACAAAGTGATACTGAATCACGATCTCACAAGTGCCGGAACAGGCCGCTCTGTATTCAGCTTCGGTGGACGACAAAGCAACTGTAGGCTGCTTCTTACTACTCCACAAAATCGCTCCTGATCCAAGGGTAAAGCAGTAGCCTGTAGTAGACCTCCTGGAATCAATGTCCCCTGCCTAGTCTGAATCTGTCCATCCTCTCAGGATCAAGTCATCATCTCCAGTCCTCTCGGCTGCATAGAATATGCCACGAACCGGGGTGGCCTTCAGGTACCGCAAAATCCGCAATCCTGCTTGCCAATGAGTTTTCTTGGGCTGACTCATAAACCCTGTAAGGAGTCCTACCAGAAAGCAAATATTTAACCTGGTGTTCTACAACCAGATCAAAGAACCGACCAGCTTCCGGTACAAAGAAGCATCTATCAACTCAGAATCATCATGAGCTAAAAGCTTTAGGTTAGGATCCATAGGAGTTGAGATAGGCCGACTCGCCTGCATATCAAAGGCTGCCAAAAGCTCCTGCACATACTGCTTTTGGGATATGAAATCCCCCTCTGATCCTGCCATATCTCCAAGCCAAGGAAGAAATGTAGAAGGCCCATATCTGTCATCTCAAACTCCGCTTGCAAGGACTCCTTAGTCCTCTTGATGTGATCAGCATTACCCCCTGTGATAATAAGATCATCCACATAGAGCACAATGACCGTCGAAAGGCCATGCTCACGGTGAATGTACAAATTCGGATCTGCAGCAGATCGGTGAAAGCCTTTGCGCCAAAAGAAAGCGTCGATCTTCTCATTCCATGCCCGCGGGGCTTACTTAAGACCATAAAGAGCTTTCTTGAGCCTGTACACCATACCTTTGGACCGACCCTGTTGTTGGGTTTTATGCTGTGTATGCACCCAGAGGAGTGCTAGTGATCATCAGTAGGTTACTGGGGCACTTTTTACTTCAGTTAGTGGAGGTTTTTTCCCCCAGTTTAGTTCAGTTTCACTTATATGCAGTTTATAAGTGTTTTGGTCCACCCGGCACATTTATGGCCGGACATGTGAACACTTATCCTTTAGGGGTCACTATCATGTGGCTTGTACTTGATTTTTTCCATCATTGAGATATACAGCAGTCGTGTTCATTCCCTCTCTTTGGTTTCCACGCCTGATTGCTTTCTGTAAACCCTAACCCTAACCCTGTTTGTCTTCAATTGGTATCAGAGCCATTGAAGCTTTGCTCAGCACTACCCGTACACTTGTTGCTGCATCTGCCCGTACATCATACGTACACAGCCTGCGCCGCCTTCAGCAGAGCATTGAAGCTCTGTATTGCTGCTGCCCGTACAAAAGTACCTGCCCGTACAGTAAGCTTAGCCAACGCCGCCTGCAGCAGTGCGCCGCCTTCAGTAACGTGGTCGCCTTCAGTCGGGTACTGCATTAGTCAGTCGTCGCCTACAACTATTGTAAGCGCCGCCTTCAGCCCGTGTACCTGTGCGCCACCTGTAAGACGCCGCCTGCAGCCCCAGACAGCGCCGACTGTACGTGTACCTGTGCGCCACCTGTAAGACGCCGCCTGCAGCCCCAGACAGCGCCGACTGTCACCTGCGCAGCCATACGCCTTTAGCGCCGACTGTACCTGCACAGTACTGTGGTCGCCTCAGTATCCGTACTGTACCTGCTTGCTTACAGAGGACTGCTTTCGTACAGTACCTGCACAGTACAACAGTCTACGAGTACAACAATCAACTCATACGTATTGCAATCTCAGCTGGTAAGCATTACAGGTTTTGAGTTTTGGGCATTCTTATTTTTCTCTGTGAAAAATATACAGGCACAACAGGCAGTTTTTCTAGCAAGAAAATATACAGGTTTTTTGCACAGTTTGGGTGCACCAAATTTGGGCATTTTTGGGGCATTTTGGCATTGTGTACGCCATTTGCTGCTCTACTCAGTCATTGGTGCATTGAGCTGCACATTCAGAGGATTGAGAGTGCAGGCAGATTTGGGTGAACTGTATTCAGTGGAGTACAGTTGTTATCAGGGTTTTTGCTATTGGGTTTTTTTTGGTAAACAGGTACAACATTGTGCGTAAAGCATAATGGCAAATCAACAGCAAAGTGATGTATTCACATATTTGTCTAAGGAAGACAAATTGGATGGCACGAACTACTCCTTGTGGAGTTTTATGCTGAAAAATGTGCTTGTGGCAAAAGGTCTTTGGGATTTTGTTAGTGGTGATGAACCACGTCCAGGTCCATTGGCTCCAGAGACTCCTCCCCAAGGGGGTGCTCGTGGACGAGGACAACAGGTACAGGCTCCAGGACAGCCATTGCCTGTTCAGAGAACAAATGCTCAAAAGACATGGGATGCCAGGGATGCACAAGCTTTGTCACTCATTGCATTGTCAGTTCAGAGGTCCATTATACCTCATATTCGTTCAGCTGGCTCTTCACAGAATGCATGGGTGACTTTGGAGCAAATGTATGCGGCTCGTAATGAGGCTAGGATCTCATTTTTGAAAAGAGAGCTGGAAAATCAGAAAATGAATGAAGGAGATGATATGTCTAGCCACTTAAACAAGCTGCAGGATTTGAGAGAGCAACTCATCAATGTGGATGAGATTATTCCTGAGACACAGCTTGTGTCCACCATCTTGCACTCTTTGCCAAGATCCTACTTGGCTTTCCATACCTCTTTGAACCTCAGCATGAGGAATGCTGTTGAACCCCTCAAGTATCAGGAACTTGTTGCTCTCTTACTACAAGAGGAGCAAATGAGGAAGAATATGAATATGAACACAAATGCTGAACAAGCATTTACTACAGGTCAAAAGGGGAAAGGGAAATCTCAGCCAAAGAGTGCAAATCAAAATTCAGGTGATGGTGGTTCTTCACAGGATACCAAGAAAGGTGATGGACAGCCCAAGAAGAAGGGCAAATGTCATTACTGTAAGAAGCCAGGTCACTACATCACGGAATGTAGGAAGAGGATTGCCAAAGAGAAGGCAAAGGAAGCTGGGATGTCTGTTAATGATGCTCCTAAAGCTCCTCCAGAGACTGCTTCTTTTGTTGAGGACAGGGATTACTGTTTTTTTACATGCAGCTATGATGCCTCTTGGTCTTCACAGGCACTCAGTTTGACAGAGCATGCATGTACTTGGTATTTTGATAGTGGTGCCTCAAAGCATATCACATCTCGCAGGGATTTGTTTAGTCATGTTGGCCCTGCCCCTGTTGGCAAAACTGTTCAGTGTGCCAACAATGCTTCATATCCAGTGTGTGGCATTGGGGAGATTCAGCTTACAGCCATTGATGGCTCCATTCTCCGCCTTACAGATGCCTTATATGTACCAGGGATAAAGAAGAATTTGTTGTCCATTTCTTCTTTAGCACATTGTGGAATGCAAGTCCACTTTGATGATGATAAATGCATGGTCAGAGACAAAGCAAATGCCTTGACCTTGATGCTTACTGGTACATTATGTCATGGACTTTATGAGTTGGATGCATTTCAGCCAGTGGATCAGTCTGCTTATCATGCATTCACTCTTACTCCAGCTATGGTTGATGCGGAGTTATGGCATGCTCGCATGGGGCATGTAAATTTTGGTAGTCTTATGCTTATGCAGCGACATAATATGTTTACAGATCTACCTCTCATGGAGAAGCCTCCAGATCACATTTGTGAAGGATGTATTTTGGGAAAAATGCACAAGTTTTCCTTCCCACGTGATCAGGCTCTAAGAGCAACTGCAAAGTTGCAACTTATACACAGTGATCTTTGTGGTCCCATGGAGACGAAGTCATTAGGTGGTTGCTTTTATTTTGCAACATTTATTGATGACTTCTCTCGTATATGCTGGGTCTATCCTTTGACACAGAAATCACAGGTATATGATGCATTTTTGGCCTTTGTAGCACTTGCTGAGACAGAGTCAGGATGCAAGGTGAAGACTCTCCGTTCTGACCGAGGGGGGGAATATATGTCACATGTGCTGAATTCCTTTCTTGGGAGTAGAGGTATAAAACATCAGTATACTACTCCTTACACTCCACAGCAGAATGGGGTTGCAGAAAGGAAAAATCGGTCACTCATGGAGATGGCCAGATGTATGCTAAAGGCAAAAAGACTACCACATATCTTTTGGGTGGAAGCAGTAATGTGTGCTTGTCATATTTTAAATCGATGTCCCACAAAGGCATTGGTTTCTGTTACTCCTTTTGAGGCTTGGCATGGCCGCAAGCCTTCTATGTCGCATTTTCGTATCTTTGGGTGTCTTGCATATGCACACATACCCAAAGAGTTGAGGAGGAAGCTTGATGATAAAGCCACAAAATGCATTTTTGTTGGGTATAGCCGTGAGAGCAAGGGCTACAGGTTATATAACCCACTATCCAGGAAGATATTCATCAGTCGGGATGTGATTTTTGATGAAAAATCAGAATTATCCATGGCTGGTTATGAGGCAAATCAGGCTGAAAATGATGTGTTTGAAGGTCTACTACCCATGGAGTTTCATTCCACAGTTGGTGATCCAACTCATGAGGGTACTGGACAGCCAGCAAATGATGTAGGTGGTGCAGAAATTCAGCAGCCAAATGAGCCAGAAGCTGAACCAAATATGGGACAGCAGGCACCACAGGTCAGACATATACCTAGATGGTATTTGAGGACATTACAGGACAGCCATTTAGAGGGTCCTCTTGCTGGTCGTACTCAAGGACCAATGAGCATGCACACATCATGGATTTGAATCTGGTTATGGCAGCCAGTTTACAGGATGATGATGAGCCTGATTCATTTGTGGATGCACGAGGTAATGTGCATTGGAACAAAGCCATGCAGGATGAGATTGATTCTATTAAAAAGAATCAAACATGGGATTTGGTTGATCTGCCCAAAGGCAAGAAAGCCATTGGTACTAAATGGGTCTATAAGTTGAAAAGACATGCAGATGGATCCATTGACAGGTACAAAGCCCGTCTAGTTGCAAAGGGCTATGCACAGAAGAAGGGCATTGATTATGAGGAGACATTTGCTCCTACATCCCGTATGTCGACACTTAGGTGTGTCATTGCATTGGCTGCACATCGTGGTTGGGTTGTTCACCAGTTGGACATAAAGACTGCATTCCTACATGGGGACCTCGAGGAGGAAGTTTATGTATTTCAGCCCATGGGATTTGCAGAACATGGTCATGAGGGGAAAGTATGCAGGCTGAAAAAGGCCTTGTATGGTTTGAAACAAGCTCCACGAGCTTGGTATGCAAAAATAGATGCTTTTCTACTCACTCAGGGATTTGTGAACAGTCCATCAGAGGCCACTTTGTATGTGAAGAAAGAAGAGACAGATCTGCTGGTCATCAGTCTTTATGTGGATGATCTCTTGCTCATGGGATCAAATGATGACAAAATTGCAGCTTTTAAAGAGATACTGCAACAGACATTTGACATGTCTGACTTGGGCCTTGTACATTACTATTTGGGCATACAGTTTGTAAAGGATAACAGAGGCATTGGGTTGTTGCAATCACGTTATGTTGCTAAACTTCTGGAGAAGTTTAAATTTCAGGATTGCAAACCTATTAGTACTCCTATGGAGCCTGGGATGAAACTGTCACTACAAGATGACAGTGTTTCCTTTGATGCCACTACATATGCTCAGGCTGTTGGGTGCCTCATATACTTGTGTAATACAAGGCCAGATATTCAGTATGCAGTCTCTCAGTTGAGCAGATTCATGCACAGCCCACGGTTGTCACATTGGCAAGCTGTGAAGCGTGTATTCCGTTATTTGCAAGGTACCTCGACTCTTGGTTTGCTTTATCCTGAGGGGGGTGACATGCAGTTACACGCTTACAGTGATTCAGATTGGGCTGGTGATTTTGATACCAGACATTCCACTAGTGGGAATTGTTTCTTCCTTGGCGCTTCATGCATTTCTTGGCTAAGCAAGAAACAGACCACAGTGGCCACTTCGTCTTGTGAGGCAGAGTACAGAGCAGCCTACACTACTACTGTTGAGTGTGTTTGGCTGCGTCGTCTTATGACTGATATGGATATTTCAGTGGAGGAGCCTACACCTATCTATACAGATAGTCAGAGTGCCATTGCTGTGGCCAGGAATCCTATGTTTCATGCTCGCACGAAACACATTGAGATTCACTATCATTTTGTTCGGGAGAGACTCCAGGCAGGAGATATCAGTCTGATCTACTGTCCTACAGATCAGAATGTGGCAGACATCTTCACCAAGGCATTACCACGTCCGAAATTTGAAGCATTCCGCAATGCTTTGAATTTGTTTCCTTTTGGTGGATGATGTACAGTGATCACATATCACTCCAGGGGGGTTTGTTGGGTTTTATGCTGTGTATGCACCCAGAGGAGTGCTAGTGATCATCAGTAGGTTACTGGGGCACTTTTTACTTCAGTTAGTGGAGGTTTTTTCCCCCAGTTTAGTTCAGTTTCACTTATATGCAGTTTATAAGTGTTTTGGTTCACCCGGCACATTTATGGCCGGACATGTGAACACTTATCCTTTGGGGGTCACTATCATGTGGCTTGTACTTGATTTTTTCCATCATTGAGATATACAGCAGTCGTGTTCATTCCCTCTCTTTGGTTTCCACGCCTGATTGCTTTCTGTAAACCCTAACCCTAACCCTGTTTGTCTTCACCTGTTGAAACCTGGGAGGTTGTTCAACATACACCTCCTCTTTGAGATCCCCATTTAGGAAAGCAAATTGGTCATAGAGGTATCATGCCTACTACACGCATGATTGAGAGAGATTTCTTTTGGCCAAGCATGCGTAAAGACATTGAGGCTTATCTACATGCATGTATTACTTGCCAAAAGGTGAAATTTGACAGGCAAAACCTCCAGGTTTGCTTCAGCCATTGCCTATTCCCTCGCAACCTTGGGAAAGTATTACTATGGATTTACCTAGATCCCAGCATGGGAATGATGCCATTTGGACCATTGTGGACAGGTTTAGCAAGCAAGCTCATTTTTTGCCCGTCAAGAAAACCATTAAAGTTGATCATATGGTAAAGCTTTTTCTTGCTAACATTTTCAAGCATCATGGTATGCCTAAATCCAGTGTGGGGGATAGAGATCCCGGGACTACAAGCCTCTTTTGGAGGGCTTTATTTGATAACTTGGGTACTAAACTTGAGTTTTCATCATCTTATCATCCCCAAACGGATGGCCAAAGTGAAGCTGCAAATTCAGCCGTGTTGGATTTATTGAACTGTTATGTGGCAAATCAAAAGTCTGCAGGGGAGAAGTATCTTCCACTTGTTGAGTTTGCCTAGAACAATACAATCCATGCCTCCACGGGAAAGGCTCCGTTTGAGATTATTTATGGCAGAGTGGTATTGCCACCCATTCTTCGTACAAAGGATGAGATTTTTACAGCTGATGAATTTGTTCGCGACTTGGATGTAGCCTTTGGTCAGGTGCGGACAGCCATTGCAAGGTCACAAGATAAGCATAAAATGGCTGCTGACAAGCATAGAAGGAACATGCAAGTCAAAGAAGGTGATTGGGTTTTACTGAAATTTGAGAAGGCTAGGCTTCGGAAGAGACCAGGACGAGAAGGATCCTATCCTAAGCTTTCTCCTCGCTATTATGGACCCTTCAAGGTGATTCAAAAGATCAATGAAGTGTCATACAGGCTTGCTTTACCTAGTCACTGGAAGATTCACAATGCATTTCATGTGAGTCTATTTCGGAAATATGTGGGGCCAGATCCTGACGAGCCTGTCACAGAAGATCCGCCAGAGATTGATGAGCTGAAGGAGATCCTCTAGCCAGAACAGATTGTTTTTCACACGGAGCGAAAGCTACCTGCAAGAAAGCTTTCCAGGAGATACCTTGTGAAGTTTAAAAATTATTTGCCTATTGATGCAAAATGGGTAAATGAGAACTATTTTGTTGACTACCCACAGTTGTTGCAGGCATATCTTCAGTTGAGGACAACTCTTTAGAAGCCCGGGGGGATGTCACCAATTGGCCGACCATTTGGTCCATCTCCAGTTTTTGTGTCTCGTTCACTTGAGGCCAGGCCGGTGTCTCATGTGAAGAGGCCAGTATTTTTGCTTGACATGGACGGGAGCCAGACTAGTGCCACCCGTGTGTTAGCAAGATGGTGTCGTATGGACGGGAGCCAGACTGGTGCCACCCGTGTATGACCTGGACTGTTCTATCCATGGGATTGTCACGCCATGGAAGAGCCAGTATTCGTGCCGTGTCTCGCCTATGGGATTGTCACTCCATAGGGAGGCTCGTGCCTGGAATTGTGTCTTACCTATGGGACTATCACTCCATAGGAAGACCAGGATTTATGTTTTACGTCGTGCCATTTTTGTGCCCGACAGATATTTTGTACTTGTTCCATGAACCGGAGATATGTCCATGATACTATTTGCACATGCACTCATGTTTTGCATGTTTGAAATTGTTTTCACATGACTTGTATTTTTGTGTTTTCCTACTTGACGTGTTACTTACTGAGCGGGGACGCCTGCCAGTGAGTCGTGAAGTTTGCTCCGTCTTCTAACGAGTTTTGTTGCGTGTGAACAGGTGGTAAGTGTATTGCACATGTTGGTTTAATACTTTATTCTCTAACCTTTCACTTTATAAGGTTATATGTTCACATTCACTTAAAAGTGGGCACCCACTTTGGGCACCCACTTAGGGGCCAAGGTGGGGAGCCACACTTAACTTGTGTGTGTGTGGGGGTGGGTGCATGGCCACCTACCCACACCACCTGGAGCTGGCCGCCCACATGCAAACATGGGAAGCCAACCAAAACTCTAATCGTTAACTGCCCTCCAACATTTATAAATCAGAGGCGACCACCCTTCTAGGAAGCAACCGGCGAACGTTTCCACCATCTATCATCCGGCGACCATCTCTTGCGCATATTCTCCCAAGCGACTGCTGAACTGGCTACGCTTCTGCTCCCAGGCGGCTACTGAACTGCCTATGCGCTTCATCCCTAGGCGGCTGTGTGTGTGCGCCTCCACACAGGCAGCCAAACAGGCTGCGCTACCCACCACAGCAGACAACTGCGCCTACTCCACTTCCTCACCTGCAGGTGACTGTGCCATCTCACAGGCTCCTGCAGCCAAGTGTTACATCTTTCAACAAGGCGGCTGCTCCTTCTGTCCAGCAGGCTGCAGGTGACTGTGCGCCTCCATCTCCTCCTCCAGGCCGCTTCTTCTCCCTCAGGCGGTTGTACTTTCTGTACGTGGCTGCTGTTCCTTCAGTTGGCGATTGTGCTCCTTCAGCCAGGCGACGACTCCTCCACAAAAGGTGGCTGTGTCCTGCACAGCGGGTGGTTGTTTCCCTTTGTAAGCGGTTGTGCCTCCTTTCCATAGGCGGCATCTCCCTTCTTCAAGTGGCTACACCTTCAACACACGCAGCTCCTCCTCCTTCTCTTCGACAGGCTGCTATGTCTTTGTGTCCCTCTCAAGTAGCTGCACACAGACACCATGGGTATTGGTCTTTCAATCTACGAGCTACAAGTAACTGAATTTCAGATTTAAGTAAAGAACTTTGTGATAAATCTCATAAGGAATTCTCTCTACGGCAACACCCGTTCGGTGCTGGGTAGTCCAAGCTCCTGGAGAACCACGGTCCAAAGGTGCTGAGATCGGGAGAGCCAGGCGTTAGTACGGGAGCGCCTCTTTGTGCGTGGTCCTGGGACACCAGTGGGGCGCTCTCCGGGGAGTCCAGGGAAGGCATAGGACCGTAGACACTGGACCACTCAAGTGGTCGCTCTACTTCGAACGTCGACTTCGAGCCTTTTGTTTGGTACTGTATTCATTTGTACATGGACATCATCAGGTTCTTGGAACCCATGGAGCATTGTATTTGTTAAATACTCCCAATAATATATTATATATTGAGGGGGGGTCGGCCCATTCCGGCCCCCAATGCTGGTGTCCGTTTATCTCATTCCATTTCATTTCAATTTCAAGTTGTTATTAAGTTGTCCATTTTCAAATTGTGATATTAAGTTGTGCTATTACGCGTGTGGGTGTCCAACGGAGTCTATTCCCACTTGACGGGATCGGTTTCATTGACCATTGGTCCATCTCCAGTTTTTGTGTCTCGTTCACTTGAGGCCACGCCGGTGTCTCATGTGAAGAGGCCAGTATTTTTGCTTGACATGGACGGGAGCCAGACTAGTGCCTCCCGTGTGTTAGCAGGATGGTGTCGTATGGACGGGAGCCAGACTGGTGCCACCCGTGTATGACCTGGACTGTGTTCTATCTATGGGATTGTCATGCCATGGAAGAGCCGGTATTCGTGCCGTGTCTTGCCTATGGGACTGTCACTCCATAGGGAGGCTCATGCCTGGAACTCTGTCTTACCTATGGGACTGTCACTCCATAGAAAGACCAGGATTTATGTTTTACGTCGTGCCATTTTTGTGCCCGACAGATATTTTGTACTTGTTCCATGAACGGGAGATATGTCCATGATACTGTTTGCACATGCACTCATGTTTTGCATGTTTGAAACTGTTTTCGCATGACTTGTATTTTTGTGTTTGCCTGCTTGAGGTGTTACTTACTGAGCCGGGACACCTGCCAATGAGTCGTGAAGTTTGCTCTGTCTTCTGACGAGTTTTGTTACGTGTGAACAGGTGGTAAGTGTATTGCACATGTTTGTTTAATACTTTATTCTCTAACCTTTCATTTTATAAGGTTATATGTTCACACTTAAAAGTGGGCACCCACTTAGGGGCCAAGGTGGGGAGCCACACTTAACTTGTGGGTGTGTGGGGGTGGGTGCATGGCCACCTACCCACACCACCCTGGAGCTGGCCGCCCACATGCAAACATGGGGAGCCAGCCAAAACTCTAATCGTTAACTCCCCTCCCAACATTTATAAATCAGAGGCGACCACCCTTCGTGGGGAGCAACCGGCGAACGTTTCCACCATCTATCATCCGGCAACCATCTCTTGCACATATTCTCCCAGGCGGCTGCTGAACTGGCTACGCTTCTGCTCCCAGGCGGCTACTGAACTGCCTATGCGCTTCATCCCTAGGCGGCTCTGTGTGTGCGCCTCCACACAGGCAGCCAAACAAGCTGCGCTGCCCACCACAACAGACAGCTGCGCCTACTCCACTTCCTCACCTGCAGGCAACTGTGCCATCTCACATGCTCCTGCAGCCAGGTGTTACATCTTTCAACAAGGCGGCTGCTCCTCCTGTCCAGCAGGCTGCAGGTGACTGTGCGCCTCCATCTCCTCCTTCAGGCCGCTTGTTCTCCCTCACGCGGTTGTACTTTCTGTATGTGGCTGTTGTTCCTTCGGTTGCCGGTTGTGCTCCTTCAGCCAAGCGACTCATCCTCCACAAAAGGTGGCTATGTCCTGCACAGCGGGTGGTTGTTTCCCTTTGTAAGCGATTGTGCCTCGTTTCCATAGGCGGCATCCCCCTTCTTCAAGTGGCTACACCTTCAACACAGGCAGCTCCTCCTCCTCCTCTTCGACAGGCTGCTGTGTTTTGGTGTCCCTCTCAAGTAGCTGCACACAGACACCATGGGTATTGGTCTTTCAATCTACGAGCTACAAGTAAGTGAATTTCAGATTTAAGTAAAGAACTTTGTGATAAATCTCATAAGGAATTCTCTCTACGGCAACACCCGTTCGGTGCCGGGTAGTCCAAGCTCCTGGAGAACCACGGTCCAAAGGTACTGAGATCGGGAGAGCCAGGCGTTAGTACGGGAGCGCCTGTTTGTGCGTGGTCCTGGAACACCACTGGGGCGCTCTCCGCGGAGTCCAGTGAAGGCACAAGACCGTAGACACTGGACCACTCAAGTGGTCGCTCTACTTCGAACGTCGACTTCGAGCCTTTTGTTTGGTACTGTATTCATTTGTACATGGACATCATCTGGTTCTTGGAACCCATGGAGCATTGTATTTGTTAAATACTCCCAATAATATATTATATATTGAGGAGGGGGTCAGCCCGTTCCGGCCCCAGTGCTGGTGTCCATTTATCATTTCAATTTCAAGTTGTTATTAAGTTGTCCATTTTCAAATTGTGATATTAAGTTGTGCTATTACGCGTGTGGGTGTCCAACGGAGTCTATTCCCACTTGACGGGATCGGTTTCACCTACTAAGTTCTATCCCCTCATGAACTCTCATTTGATGTGCCTTTGTCAACTTCGTCTGCTATAGCCAACCATGTTTCTTAAGCTTGAATCTATCCCTGAATCTTTGCAAGCTCATTCTCCAAGCCATTTCTATCATGGCCATCCAACCAGATCCCTTGTGTATACATTATTTCTAGAAACAAATTTGATCCATGAGGATCTGCTTGTTAAGTCTAAGAAATTTCAGGCTGTCCATGAGGAAGAACACAAATTTGCCTTGTTAAAGAAAACTCAAATCAGCTAGCTGCCTATCTAGACCTAACTATGCAAATCTATGCAAGATTTACACAGACACTCTATGCAAAACCAACCCACAGGGCTGTAGGAAGAATCTGATGCAATTCTCTATGCAAGACACCTCAAAACATGCCTAATGCAGCAAGAGCTTGCTATAGGTTGGCCTATGCTCTTACCAGTGTAGCACAAGTACTACAGAAGCATAATGATATAATGCTAATCTAAGACATAATCCTGCAAACACACATGTAGGCCCGAGGAACGTTCACTTTATCTACTGTATATTATAAAAGATGAGATATACAATGCTGTAAACTCAGATCTGGACTGAGACTAGGACTTCCTTCCATGCTAGCATTAAGTTATAATGCATGACCAAAAGGTTGTACTAATGTACTAAAGATTGATCGAGAGTTGTGCAGACAGAAATATACACATTGGCACCACTCCTTCCTCAATTTAGGAACTTGCATTGCTGGCTCTGCAATCTAGCATTGAAAGGTTGAGACTGACCCTGGCCTATCCTTAATGCAAGTAAATGTTGGTTGGTCAGTCACACATTTCCGTAAAGGTACCTCTAGCTTCCAGCCAACTCCACACTTGGGCACCTAGTTTTGACTCTTCTAGGTGGCTCCTTGGAACGCTTGATCTGTTCCGATTTTGCTCCTATGCTGAGATCCATGTCCTTGGACACTCGTGCACATGGTAATCAACCTTTTTAGAATGCCCACCCTCACATCTTTAAGGGATGTGTAGCATCCATACTTTTCTTTCGCAAGAGGGAAAGGTTATTGCTACCCTTGCCTCTATCAAAGAGGTGTTGCATCACCGAGAAGTACTCAATAGATTGTATATATATCCTTGCTTCTATCAAAGAGCATTGCATCACCTTTGCATGTACGCGAGTTTAGGTATGTATATATGAACACACACACACACATGTTCTGAAGGCATCTACACATAGCTAGATGCTCGTATTTATCTAGCATTTACTCTTTATGTAGACATGTACTTGCATGATGGGGCCTCAAAAGACAAGAAAATATTTATCTAGCTATCTATATGCCAAAATTTTAATAATTTAGACCTTTCATTCTTCAAGCCATGATATACTACTTTGGGATTGCTTTTAGCCAACAACAGACCATAGGCCATCTCAACTTGCCACATGGCAAAGTAAGAATGCAAACGAATATGCATCCTTCTCAGCCAGCTCACCATAGATCTAACTTAGGTGAACAAACTCACCTCGGTCCTGCTATGTGCATTCATTCTTATCTTGCAGCGAAAAGCTTCCCCCTCCTGCAAACATAATTTTTTATTGAATCAGCCCAAGAGTTTGATGAAAGATACCACCATATTCTGTATCAAGCCTAATCCATGAAGACACCAGCATACCCTACCTCAAGAGCTTTTTCCACTTTTGCAGATGACCAGTGGGGCAAAAAATAACTTCTTTGAGCAGGACCTTTGTCATTTTTCTGTCTCTGAATGTAGCAGCTCTTAGGGGAGCAAAATTGTGACATCGGGGATCCATAAATTTTAGACTCCTGCCACAAATTACCAGACCCACACTCATCCCCAAAAAGCCTGGAATTGGAATCACTGTATAAATTGCTTGTGCTGACCTCCTCGAGCGAGGAACTTGATCCAAACAACCCATCCTCTGCACAGCTACAGTCTTGTGTAGACCTTGAAAGAGGAGGAATGTCAGTTTTGACTTTAGGGCTGTACTTCATCCTGTCAGGCTTCAAATACTGACAATCCCCACTAGGCAGTGTTGGGGTTTTGTTGGCCTCTTTCCACTTTGGCTTTGGGATGGGAATGGCTTGAGACTCTCTAGATCTGGCTTTGTTAGGTGTGCACATGCCAGAAGCCGAACTCAATAGACCATCACCAAGAGCGCAAGATGATGGAATAGAAACACCTTGTTCGTAAGCTGTGCCTACTGTTGATGCCTTCACAGTTTCACAGCCTTTGCTATTGAAGCCAGGGTTGGGCATGCAGCTTGGGCTTGGACTTCGAAAGGAAGAAGCAGACTCCTGTGAGTCAGTGGCAGATGATGGAGTTCCTCTACGTCTAGAGATCGCGCCCTCCTTGGTCCCTGAAACTCGCAAAAACCACAAATTGACAACACACTAGCCATCAAGCAGAATGCTCGGGCAAAGAAACATGCTACTATAGTACTATTCATGCAAATGCATCAGAAGTACTGACCATGACAGTGCAAATCTAGCATGAAAGGTATATAGACGGGAAATGAAAGGCTATGGATGAAGAAACTACATAAAGGGCCCTACTATTCAAACAAATGCATCAGAAGTAATGATCATAACAGTGCAAAATAGATGCAGAAACAGCCCCAAATTGCATACACAAAACCTGATGCCCTGCATCTTGACAATCAATGATATCTCTGAATCAACTCTCTACACACAGATGAAGTCCGAGGCCGATCTTCTTGTTTCAAGAAAATCAAACATCAACAAAAAGCATGAGGAAAGGCCGCACACGTTTACAAGAATGTAGGTCACCAGATGGTAAGAACATGTGCAGACGGTGGAAAACAACCTCCTTTCACAAAATTACTCAAGCGCCACAGCCAAACCAGTTGGGAAAAAACTCAAAAGCCGATAAAAAACGAACCGTTTGAACAGGAGGAGCTGGCACCATCATTGACTTCTGTGGTGAGCTCTTGAGAGCGGCGAGCTCTGCGTCGACGAGGCTTCTTATCGGAATCTCCGTCGCTATGGTTAGGGTTAGGGTTAGGGTTAGGGCTAGTGCAAATTTTAGGGTTAGGGTTAGGACGCGACATGGCGGAGACGGTATAGAGGAAGGGGGGCGGGGGCACTGCGTTGTAAGCCTTGATGGCCGCTTGCTGCTGCTCGATTTTGTGCTGCATCTCTCTGAGAAACGGAAAGAGAGAAAGAGAGGGCGGAAGAAAAGTAGTTGTTTTGTTGAGGACGACGACGATATGAAGAAGAAAGCAAAGCTATTAATTGGGCGGGCGGCGGAACTACACTTGGGCGGCGCCGCCCATCACGGCCAAGAAAAAGCCGGACCCGGAAAGCTTATTAAGTACGGTTAACTCTACCCAGCGTGAAGTCAGAAGCCTGGATTTGCCCTTTAACCTTAGATCTCGTTCTTGTCCTTTCGGCCGGTAAACCACTCTCTGTAAACCGCTTATCATTCTTTTGATTTTCCTTTTTTCTTCTTTTCTTGGGTACTCCTAGTAGGCTATAGCCCATGTAGTTCAAATTGGTCCCACCTAGGGACCTTATTGTGATAACTAATTAATGAATATACATGTTCTACTCACTTTGGTCCCCTATAAAGCTACATGGTCAAGTGTCGATTTCTAGGGATAGAAAATAGTCGGGCAGATAAGGTGACGACCTTTCTCCTACCGGACGTAGGTTTGATTTTGGCCCACCCCTCCCCCAAGGGATGAAATAAAAAGAGTGTGTTTCTCCTCGCCCAAAAAAAAGTGTCAATTTCCAAGATTTTTGGCAATGTTTATATTGTTTCGTAAACATGAAAAAATTGTTTGGATCTTTATTTTCTAGAATCGTTCTCCTACCTGCCTTGCATATTGGAGTCTCTCTCTCTCTCTCTCTCTCTCTCTCTCTCTCTCTCTCTCTCTCTCTCTCTCTCTCTCTCTCTCTCTCTGGATGCACATGTATGTGCATGTGTTTATTGATCTTCTGTATATGCACAAACATGTATGTGCATGTGTTTATTGATCTTCTGTATATGCACAAACACACACGTTCATTTTTTACAAGCAAGCTTGCTTGGTGAAAGAACAAGACCCCTTGATATAAACATGATTTTATCTTCTTTATTGAGATGTTAACTAGAAATCACATGTATTTTACTTGTGAACAGCGCAATTTCACATATATGTCCTAGCTCGCATTCTCTGTGCAAGGTGGAAGAAGATAAGTGCTCCACACATCCTTGCATTGGGTTAGTGAGGAACATAAAAATTTGCATAGCGCTTAGCTAGAGAAAAACAAGAAAATGCTATTCTCACTAATTTGCACAAGGCATATGCATCTTGAAATAGTTTAATTCAAGCTACTAATTTGGTCATTAGTGAGGGAAGCTAATATATTTGAAACCCGTACTAGTAGAAGTGATTCTCTCACTATTGACGGGAGATTGATCGCTCTCCATCCGATTCTAAATAGGAGCCTTTTCAAAAACCAAAATTGAGGGGAGATAAATTGCCCTCCATCTAATTTCAAATAAGAGCCTTTTCAAAAACCAAAAGATTAATTACCCTTCATACGATTCCAAATAGGAGTCTTTTCAAAAACTAAAAGATGAATTTCTCTCCATCTAATTCCAAATAGGAGCCTTTCATCCCTATTAGGAATCCTTTAAAACAATTAGAATCACTTTTAAGGAGGGATAAATAACTCTCCTCCATCCCACTTATGGGGATTTTAACATATAAGAATCTTTTATTTTCTTTATTCTATTTACATTTGCACATCTTCAAAAAAAGCTCACATCTTTTATTTTCTTTATTCTATTTACATTTGCACATCTTCAAAAGAAGCTCACAACAATTGTATTGCTTGGTCACATGGAAATAACAAGCTTTCATTGGTGTTTGTGTGTGTGTGTGTGTGTGTATGTGCGCGCGCGCGCACGCGCGCGCGCAAATGCGTAAAAAGATACAATTTATCAAATTTTCTACATAGACTTTTTACTTCAAATAACTATGCAAATGTGTGTGTGTGTGTGTGTGTGTGTGTGTGTGTGTGTGCAAATGCGTAAAAAGATACAATTTATAAAAATTTCTACATAGACTTTTTACTTCAAATAACTATGATTGTTAACATGCACGCTAATTTCCAAAGATACCTCATGACTAGGTTATTGTTTTCCCTTGTTTAAATCCTTGTTCAAAAATACCATGAATTTGTTTCAATCAACCTCTTTTTTTTACTATAATAAAGTTGGCATAAAATAGTAGCTTGGAAAGAGACATGTCATAAAAGAGAGTGACACATATCAAAGTCCTTTATTCACCTAACACTGATTGCCCACCTTCTCAAAGAGGGGTCTCTCAAAAGTTTGAAAAAGAAATAAAAGGTGGACACCTTGGAATCATAACAAAGTACGGATGGTTATGGAACATGACTCTCTCTCTCTCTCTCTCTCTCTCTCTCTCTCTCTCTCTCTCTCTCTCTCTCTCTCTCTCTCTCTCTCTCTCTCTCTCTCTCTCTCTCTCTCTCTCTCTCTCTCTCTCTCTCTCTCTCTCTCTCTCTCTCTATCTATCTATCTATCTATCTATCTATATATATATTCTTACATCTAATTTTGACTAAATTAATTTGTCAATCTATATCGCTTAAGCATTATTAAGGTTATTTAGTAATTTAAAGAGTATTACTACATTTCTTTTTAAGTTTAGAGAGTAGTTCCTATACTATCTTGACTTGCATTCACAAGTGCAAGCAAAACACTACCCTGTTATTGAAAAGCATATGCTCAATGCTCCACCCTCATGTTGTTACTTCGGATGATGGATAAGGCTCCCTATATAAGAAGTAGTCGTCTTTGTGGTGAGCACTCGTGCACCTTGCAGTTCCAAGTTAAGACACCGGGGGATGGTGGCCAAATAGTTAGGAGATGGCTTATGTAGCTTTGGCACTCTACCAAGTAGGATGCATGCTTGTGCGGGCTATATGATTGCAATAGCAAACCGAGGACACATTGTTCTCGAGTTGTGGGGCATGTATGTGGGTCCAAATGGTCTCAGATGGCCATGAGAACTACGCCAAGTCTCTACTAGACTATGTTATAGTCTAATATGGTCCTAGTCGAATGATATGGTTGGTTGGTCATTTTGGACCAAGTCGATTGACCTATGTCCATGCCTACCCCATAGACTAGTTTGTGGCAACCTTTTGTTTAACATCAAGCTCATTTCCATCGCTCTTTTAAGCAAGACATCCTCCTTCGAGAGAATGTCTAGATCGCCATCAAAGCTCCTTACCCAGAATACATAGGGCGGGCAGATAGCCATCAGTTTCTAATCAAAGTTGTAAGCAATTATATTGTTTACTCTCCACTTCTTTCCGAAATTTAGTGCTTTGTATTGTGAAGATTCTACTTTTGCTATTATTTTTTCTTACATACCCAACTATGCAAAACCACTGGAGCCAATGAAGATAAATCGCCTCAACTCTTTCATTTCATAGTGGAAAGAAGGTGCCTTGAGGAGGGAAGTAAGCTATTTTGAAAGCATTGGGTTGTTAAGCCTTTCCCTCCTTTCACACTTTCTTCCCCATGAATTCAATAAACATCATAAATGTTTTTTTATAATTACGAAAAACCTTTGTGCTTTGTTAAATTCATAGAAGAAACTATTATATATAGACAAAAACTCTCTTAACACACTATGTTTCTCTTTTTCTTAAGTTTAGCTCTCTTAACACCCTATGTTTCTCTTCTTCTTAAGTTTAATTAATTTATTATCAAGGTTTATTCTATATAAACCTTATTCTAGATAAACTAGAGGCATACTTTTATTTTTCATTAACTTAAAAAAATCCACACCTTCTACTTAAGATGGTTACATAATACCTCACATCATATGCCCATAAAAGGTCTTTGACTTAAATTGGTTACATAATGCTTTACATCTTAGGCCGAAAATTTTATACAACACCTTTGACCTAATTTATACTTTACATATTTTTACAAACTTGTTCCCCCCATTCTCTCTCTCTCTCTCTCTCTCTCTCTCTCTCTCTCTCTCTCTCTCTCTCTCTCTCTCTCTCTCACACACACACACACACACACACACACACACATATAAATATGAATAAAAACATTCTTCTTTCACTTTAATCTTGATAACAAGAGTACTTGACTTTTTTTCCCACCATGAATAACATCACACTGAACTAGCATAATAACCATCCCATGGTAATGAAACACTTTAATCTTGATTACAAGAGTGCTTCACTTTTTTTCCCATAATGAATAACATCACACTTGACTAGCATAATAGCCATCCCATGGTGATGAAACATGTCTTACCCCCACAGTTGCTAAAATCTCTTTGGTTGTCTTGGATGGTGTTAGGTATTAGCCATGACACGAGTTATATTTAATAACTTCCTTAGAATCATATTATTCAATTTATTAGAGTCACTATTGTATTTGTTTAATTTACTACATATACATCACACTAGGTACATTTTTGTCACCTTGTTGAAAGGTATGTTGCTTTGATATCATAACTTCACATTGAGTTTCTATCTTCATCTCATAAAGTTGAAAGGTTTCTTGCTTTGTTACATTTCTTCACATTGAGTTTCTATTTTCTTAGATTGGCTTTCAAAAAAAATCTAGAAATAAACATGTTTTCATTTTTAAATGCACTTATTTAATATGGCAATGTCAAACTCAACCCTTTCTTTTATTTTCTACACTATTTGGGGTTTAATCTATTTTAAAGTACATGAGGATTGTTAAGCTTTCAAGAACTTGCCCAATTTCCTTTCACTTTTTCATGATGTGATATAGGGAAAAAGAAAGAGGTGGAATTCTCTTTTTTCCACTTTAGGGATTACTATTTTATAGTACATGATTGTCTCTACATGCTTTACAAAAATACAATGATATGTGAGTGGCATCTTTAAAAAACAACCTTTAAGCACACGGGCTACAAGTTTACACACTTAAGGGGTTCATCTCACAAGTGTAGTTTTACGTGTTATAAAAAAATTGGTCCTATTTATAGGCAACACTATACTCGTATATAAAGATTGGGAAATTTTTTAAAGACTTGCTATCCTTGTGAAAGTATAGGTGCCATGAATATTGCATGCCATAAAGTGTGTGTGCATGGTTTTAACAAAATACAACCCCAAACAAC
>NC_141058.1:51886614-51921614 GCF_041138505.1 Cibotium barometz | reverse complement strand
AGAAGTCGCCGCGTGGCTGCATATATGGCGCAGGCGGCGGGCCGAGGGGAAGCGAGAGAACCGCCTGATACTGGCGCTGCTTGCAGAAGAAGCCGCCGCGTAGCTGCATGCAGGCAGGCCCGACGCTGCAGATGTGCGATTGTTGGTGCCGAGGAGAAATGCGCCTGCTAAAACCACTCGGATCGTCAACGCCGCAGGATCTCACAAAGGAGAGAGCGTTATTTTAATGTAGTAGATTTGTACAGGAGGCCGGTCATGCGCTCGTGGTGGCACAGATGCAACTTAAAACTCCTCCTAGCTACAGATTAACTCTATAATTGAATATCTAAGATGATTAACTCAAACCCACTCTCTTTAAGCTCAAGAGGAGCATTCAATGCACACTGCCCTAGCTAGCACTTTTCATGTGAATATTAGATAACCCTTTTACATCAGTCATTAATCACAATAGAAAATCTTTCCTTTTCACATCTTGATCACGCACCTACAATCACCTATACTGACCTAGAGAATCTTTCCTTTTCACATTTTGCTCACCTACCTGGAGCAGTGTTCGCAGAAAACATTTTTTCCAACAATTCAAAAAACCTTCAACCTCAAATTTCTGTAAGTTTTTCCTAAATTTTAAAGGTTTTTAGCAAAATTATAACTAAAATCCCTTAAAATTTGTAGGTTTTTGTGAATTGTTATTTTGAAATTTGAAGGTTATTTTTCAAAATTTACCATTCACGTGACACTAAACCTCAGTTTTTTGTGAACACTCACCCGGAGGCACCTAACCTCAATAAATATAACCTTTGTAGGGTACCAAACACTGTCACATGCACTGGGTTATTCGTCGGGTGACCCAAATAAAGGTTCTCTCAAATTTGAATTGATTTTTCATATTTTTTCAAATATCATACAAAATTTAGTGACTTCTTTCTTTTTATATATCTCCATGGTTAGAGCACTCTATTTTTTATTTAAATCTGTGCTTCCACATTGAGAAAATTCATTGATGCAGAATATCATATTTTTAAAGAACTTTAAGAATTTTGTACCTTTTAATATTTTAAAAGAACTTTGCCGCTATAGCATGCCATGTTTCACTCATTTTTTTTTGTGCTTAAATAACCAAATAACTCACCAAAATATATAAATTTCCATGGAATATACAACACTTAAATGGCACATCTATCAATTATACACTACATTAAAAAATAATGATATTCATACTTGCATATATAATAAATCCAGGAGAGAGAAAGTAACATTAAACAATATTTTTATCAAAATACATTGTATAGTCACACATCAGTTAAAGCCAAGATTACAATAACTTTATAATAAAGTACAAAACAAGTTTTTTATATGCAAAAGCCCTAAGCTCCAATACTAAAATCTAGGAAGCATCATAAAGTTTCTCTTGGATTTGTTTTGTCTCCTTTGGCTCATTGGTTTTATCGTCGTCTTTTTGTTTAATTCCTTGTGTCTTTGCATTCACTTAGCTTTCATCCTTGTCTTCCACCAAACTTGCCAACTCACTTTTCTCTTCACGGATGGGAGGTATGGACTTAAAAGAAGCTTTTAATTTTTTTCCCTTTTTTGGCATTTTAAGAAAATAGGGGATCCAGTGTCACCTGTATCGTTAGGTACACCTTAAAAAGTTGAGGTGATGGGCGACATTACTAAGGCCGCATTAGGCATGTGGTAAAACAATAGCTGTATGGTCACAAATGTTACAAAGTTTATTTATGCATGAAAAAAATTATGTTATTAAGTGTCACTATTAACATCATTTTGTAGTCCACTCAACTGCCATATTTAGCAAGTAGCTCTACTATATATATATATATATATATATATATATATATATATATATATATATATATATATATATATACACACACACACACACACACAAACAAATAAATAAATACATAAATAAATCTCTCTCTCTCTCTCTCTCTCTCTCTCTCTCTCTCTCTCTCTCTCTCTCTCTCTCTCGTATGTATATTACTTTCAATCTTTTGCTAAGTTACTCTCTTACATATAACGTATAGGGAGCATGGCTTCACCTTCTTTTGGAAGTGGAGATCCATCAATGACATAATTTTATATATGTATATTCAAGCATACTTGATTGGCTCTTTCTGTATTTGGCTATGTTTGCATGGAGGTTTTAAAATAACAATGATGAATATTTCTCTGTCATGGTTATTTCTTTACTTTACATTGTTAATAGTTATGTTGAATGAATCTATGATTAGAAGGAAAAGAGAAAGATTGAGTCCAAAATCAACCATGTGAGTGTGTATGTGTGTATCCCATCCAAAAACATATAGGATATGAGGGATCCTTTATAGAGAAAAATACATGTATGTATGAGGGTCAAAAAATTAGATTACATCATCAAGGTAGATGACCAATAATCACATGACATGAAATTAATGATCCTATCTACATGTCACTCACTATGTCCATATCATGTGAATTGGCATGTCATGAGGCATCATGTGCTCACTCATCCTCATTCACCATCATCAATGTTCAATAGAATTTGAGGAATTTAAAGACTTTGCATTATCCTCCTATGGTGTAATAAAATGGTTATCAAAATTTATTTAATAGTATCAATTACTATACTTAAGAAAAAAATTTAAATAATATAATGATTTTTAAACATAAAATATTAAATTAAGACCTAATTTATAAATATACCTCTCTTTGACTGGACTCCACCCCCTGCTCACAACCATGTATATCCGTAATCCATGACATATCTGATCTCAGAGTAGGAGGGGGTTATAGTCTTTAGTCTAGTTTTTGAGCAAGGAATAAACAAGTTAAAGCAAAGTAATATAAACAAGAGATTGATTCACTCACAAAAAGTAATGTAAACGAGAGTTTGATTTACTTACAAATCAAGCAACAAATGAGTGTAATCTTCCTTTCTTGAGGTGGCTAATAATCCCTCTCCTTGTCTGCTCACTTACCATTGCCTTTTGATGTTCCTTTTGATGTGTCCAAGTTTTCTTTGTCTTCACTTCATCTCTAAACTGGTCACATGAGTTCTTGGTGATAGTGAGAGGATGAACAACCTTTCAAATTCTTGAGCTTCTCCTACATTTATCACCAATGAGCAAACAATACGTTGATAAGTACATTTATATTATTACTTTAAAATATCTAATGTAAAAAACAAATCATTAATATAATCACTTCAAAATATCTAACATAAAAAATAAAATTGGATAGAAGATCTAAGCCACAATAGCTATAGGAAACTAAAGCCTTGGTAACCTAGGTGCACAAACAAGCACTTATTATTGGATATAAATGTCAAAGAATATGCCATTTATGATCTCGGGGGGTGCACCTCAAAAAATGTAAGTCTACCACGTGCGATCATTAGGTGGGGTTTTTTTAATCCAAAATATTGGGTAAATTTACAGAAATACAATTACAAGAGGGGTATTTTAATTGTACTTTGGAAAAAAACCCGTAAGTCTATAAAGAAAAAGGGGTAGTTTTATTAGCTCAAAATTCACAGATAAGGGGTTTTTTAAATACCCCTTGAACGCACGTCATAGGAGGGGCTTCCATATAGTGCACCCCCCGAGTTTATGATAATCTTGAAAATAGATTGAATGCAATAAGCAAGAATAAGTAGATTTACCATATTAGTTTTATGGAATTAAGGAGCATGAGCAATGAGCCATGCTATAAATGCTCATGCAAGATAAGAAAGGATACTCATTAAAGTAATAAACTCCAAGAATCTCCATAATACTGATCTTTCATAATATTAGTAGGCCATCTTGGCCATGTTTAGTTGTTCTATATTACCAAATCATTTCAAAGTCTAAGCAATTTTGGAAGCATAAGAAAATCATGTATCAACATATTTCACAAGAGTCAATTGAGCATCTGAACACATTAAACTTGCAAGCTACCAAAATGTAACGTTCTCATATGTACGTATTTTTGGTCCCATTTGACTCAGTGATTTTTAGCATCTACATTTAATGTTGAAAAGTGAAAAATACTTAGAGAACATAAAAGATTAAGTTTGGTCACAAAGTTAGTAATTTTAGAGATGTCAATTTCTCGTCAACAATTTTGGGGCTTTTTATGCATGTTTTGTGGGATCATTTGTAAGCAATTTCTATTCTATACTTAACAATGTTAGATAATGTATAAGAGGGTCATAGTGATTAGTTTAGCCTAAAGGAAACTTATATGGGGATTTACATAGTAAATATAACCGCAACGAGTGCCTGAAACAGGGCTCGAACACCAAATTGACCTTTAATTTTCAGTAACAGCCTCACATGAGTGGGTAGATAACTTTATTTGTAAGAGAGAAGTATTAAAGAAAGTTAGTCCATCATAAGATTAACAAATTCCATGTTCAGATAATTTAGGGATTCCGCACAGGGTGGTCGGTATTCTTTTCGCGAAACAAATTCGACACCACTTTCGAGTAAAAAACAAAAACTTGTCATCTCTAGTTTGGTTCAAGATCATGTTTTTAGAAGGGATTTCTATCTTTATCATTTTCATGCATGATGATATACTTATTCTTGTGGGCTATAGTTTTTGGCTTCTTCCAGAGCCTTGAGGTGATTTCTGTGCAGGATAGAGAGAGAGAGAGAGAGAGAGAGAGAGAGAGAGAGAGAGAGAGAGAGAGAGAGAGAGAGAGAGAGAGAGAGAGTTTTCGAGATTCGGGCCAGCCATCCGTAGACAAGGAACGTCGGCGGAGAGAGAAAACCCAGAGAGAACAAGATTTAGAAGAGGCATACTCGGGATAGCCGCGACGTACAACAACGTGGAGGTTGGGTGGATGGGCGTTGGAGAAAAGCCCTAGATTGGCTAGATCTTTTCGTTGGTGACTCTCTCTCTCTCTGATGGGTACGTTTCAGTTGGTGTCAAAGACTAGATTGGGCAATCCACACTTGATTGCGGGTATTGCAGGTCTTGGATGTCTAATATTATTTTTTATTTTTGTGATACAGCCGGGAGTTTCTTTCTCTTGAAAATTGTTTTGCAATTTTGATGTACAGTCACAAGATGACTGTACATTAAACAAATTCAATAGTCAACCTAGGGTAAGAAGAGGAGCTTTTACAAAGATTACAAACACCTCTCCAACCAAGGAATTATTTCTAATGGAAATGTTAACACTTAAAAATCCCTCAACTTTTGCAGTTATCAAGTGCACACTACGTACTTGTGCATTGGTGGGTTCAAGGTGCGGTCTATCTAAGGCTACCCATGTCTCATATGAGATCAAGTTATGACTTGATCTGTATCTATTAGTGTAATGCTCGTTGCATGGCATTTAGCCGTAGAGAGTTCCACCTGAGTCGTGCTGGCTCAATGTTCAATTCCTCTTTGTCCAGGAGAGCAAGGAAGCCATGTTCACGTGCAACATTCTTTTCTGGAGTAATTTTTTGGGTTTGGCCTCCCTTGCCTCAGCCTCTTCTTGAGCTTGCTGGATTTTTTCCTTTGCAAGTTGTTTTTATTGTTTTATGAGTTGTTCTTGCAAGAGCATCTCTTGGTTCAGGGGTCCAAATATTTTTTGAGTTTGCTTCCATTGATATAACCCTCCATCTGTATGCCGTCAATTGTCTCAATTCTAACCGACCCCCTGAGGTGTGATCTTGACACTCGGAATGGTCCTAGGCCTCTGTATTTGAGTTTCTTTTTCCTAGTGCTTCCTACACCATACATGAGGACAAGGTGCCCCGTTTCCAATTCTTTTTGTTTCAATTTTTTGTCAAACCAGTGCTTTCTGTGTAGTTTCTTGACCATGAGTCCATGCGATGCAATTAGTCTAGTCTCATCAAGCTTCTCTAAATCGATTAGCCTTTCAGCATTATAAGGAGAAACCATTGATGCATGTGTCTTTGGTGGGAACCCCGACTTAGACATCAACAATGAGGTCATTATTATAACCATTGATGGGACCCTTGGTAGGGGTGCATGAGCCCCCCAACAAAGGGTATGGATTTATTATTAGTGGGCACGGTTGTGAGTTAGCTGTATTTTGATATGTCTATGCCACGTAACTATCTGCATATATACACACCTCTACGACACCACCTACAACCTCATATATGAACATAGTTATCATAAGCTAAGGTATCCAATGCTTGTGAGTATCCACACTCTCTATGCTTAGTACATCCTCCATCCACAGTCTATCTAGATCACCATCTAAGCTCTACTTAAGAGCACATGGGTGGATAGCACCATCACATATATTACATTGTCTATTGCACTTTGTTTTTCTATCTATCTTTCTATTATGCTATATTCTTATTTCATATTAGACCTTAGGTGCGTTTGTAGAAATAGTGCATAAAGTCTAGTCTTTATTTATATAGAATACTAGGAGTGATGGCTTCTATCTTGGGTAGGCTTCTACACCAGTCTTGCGCATTCGTCCCACCACCACTCTCTCAAAATTTAAAATCAATTCCATTCTAGAATCTTATGAGCTTCTAGAAACTATTCTAGGAATGGATACGGAACAAATTGGAACCCTCAATCCCAACAATAGTGCAAATACACTTCCACCATCAGATGCTATACTTCTTTGGGCATGGAAGAGGTGCAATGATGATGCACTTTGTGTCATCATTCACACCACAATGTAAGTGATTATGTTCTTACTCTTATTTAACACACAGCTAAGGCATCGAAGGCCTGGACCATACTAAGGAATCAATATGAGACCCGAAAGCAAACCATGATTTGGAACCTAGAGAATTAACTTGTTGTTGCTGAGAGAAGTTTGCTGAAGAAGAAGCTATTGAAGTATTTATCACACGGATCAAAAATTTACGGAATCAAATGGTTGTTTTGTGAGGATTATAAAGACCAGTGAAAAACTAGCCCCTAGAGGTGCATTCGAATTCTTCCACAAAAGTACGATGGCTTTGTTATTATGACACTGAACACTTAGGTTAGAGTACCACCTCTATCATTTGAAGAATTTAGTGCTATGTTGCTTGAGGAGGAGATGTGGCTAAAGACCCGCAATCATACTGCATTTTAAAGGCAAAAACATGGCATCTTCTGATGATAAGAAGAAGAAGCCAAAGAAAAACAAGTTTCAAGGTAGTTTCTAGTATTCTGATAAGAAGGGTCACATTCTAAAGAAGCCGGCTAATGAGAAGAATGGCACCCTAAAGTCTTCATGGAAGAGAAAGGAGATGTGGGTGAAAGCAAGGGTTGGTGGTACAAGAAAAGGGCCAATTTTTTTTCCACCTTTTTGGTACTTTGGGGGGGGAATTTGAGGGTAAAAGGTTTGTATTTAGGAACTATTTTTAAGATCTTTGAGAATCTTTTGTGCAGTACCACCCCGTGAGAGGTCATTAGTGGTGGTAGTGGTTTCAATTTTTTATGGTTTCAAATTTTTATTGTTTTTGCTCATTTCTGTTTGAACTAAGCGGGCATCGTCTGGTCGCACCATCTCTCTCTCTCTCTCTCTCTCTCTCTCTCTCTCTCTCTCTCTCTCTCTCTCTCTCTCTCTCTCTCTCCCCCCCCCCCCCGCATTCGATTGTAGCAGAGCTGCTCTGCTCTAGAGCAGTCGTCTAGCCATGAGGACCCCAAAGGCCAAGGGAGCTGCTGCGAGCAGAGCGTCACCTTCAACATGCGAACCGAAAGCGAAGGCAAAGGAGGGCATGGTGCCTCCTGGCAGCAGCAACAAGAAGGGTGCTTCCACCACACCCCCCCAACAAACATAGCCGGAGCACATAGCCAGTCCCAACACAAGGGCAAGTGCAAAACAGTGCAAGGTCGACTCCGAACGGACCTCACTCCTCTTCGACAACGATGAATCAAAATCTACCAGCAAGTTAAGACGTGGTACGCTATTCATTGGCATATGCATGTGCTAAGTAAATGGTGCATGTTAACTCCCTGCACTGACATTTGAAGTTAAATGAACAGTACTATATTTGGGAGCGTCACCTTCAACATGCAAACCGAAAGCGAAGGCAAAGGAGGGCATGGTGCCTCCTGGCAGCAGCAACAAGAAGGGTGCTTCCACCACACACCCCCAACAAACAAAGCCGGAGCACATAGCCAGTCCCAACACAAGGGCAAGTGCAAAACAGTGCAAGGTCGACTCCGAACGGACCTCACTCCTCTTCGACGACGACGAATCAAAATCTACCAGCAAGTCAAGACGTGGTACGCTATTCATTGGCATATGCATGTGCTAAGTAAATGGTGCATGTTCACTCCCTGCACTGACATTTGAAGTTAAATGAATAGTACTATATTTGGTACTTTACAGTAGCAAATTTGGTACTCTTTGAGTACCACAATTGGTTCTGTAGGGCATCACCTCACATTAGACATAATGTCGGGCACCACATTTAATCTATAGGAGTCAGCAATTCTCTGATTTGTTTTGAACACATTTTAGGTAAGAACAAAATGGAGGAGTACCCTCAACAAACCAGGTTCTGTTACATGGCACAGGACCTGCATGAAGAGTACGGTCTCAGTCTTGAGGGCAAACTCTTCAAGGACTTGACTGATGAGGACATGCCACCCGACCAATGGTTAACTGTATTCAAGTTCAAGTACCAAAAGAATAGCAAGATCTATTTAAACCATTTGCAGCCACAACTGGTGGAAGACTGCAGACTTCTATTCTCCAAAGTTTATCAGGGGCCCCCTTCATGTGGTGAATTGACCAACAAATTTGCTACGTGCTACACTTTTGAGAAATGCCATGCAGCGAAAAAAGACCCAGCAGGGCATAAAGTATCATGGGCTCGGTTTGGGAAAGGAGTGTTGCAGATGATATCATCTAGGAGTGGCGGGCTTGAGCGTAAAATTGAGGCATGGAGGAGGCAAAATGCTTCCTCTCCTGGCAGTGTCCTGCATTCAGATAAGAAGGCCCGGATGACTCAAAGTGGTAGTAATATCTGCACAGAACCAGATAATGCTTGCAGAGGGGTAATTGCTGACTACCTACCTGATTTAGAGGCATTGCTGCAAAGACTGGCAGACCCAGTGTCACATCCAGGATGGTCAAACCTCAGAAGCCTGAAGGCCTCTATTCAAGCAAACAAGGACCAGCTACTGGTATATGAAGGTAGAAAGGACATGGCGAAGAGTTTGATGGAAGACATCGATACCCTGGAAGCACGCATTGTTCAGCTTCAGCAACAAATCCCTGTTCCGAATGAAGAGATTAGAGAGGTGGAGGCTGAGTTGGGAGCAAGTCGGCGCTTGTTGCGACGACACGGGGTTTTCAAAAATATCCAAAAGCTCCAAGCGGAGGTTGAACAGCAGGAGGTATTGTATTTCTGGCCTATTGCAGTGTGTTTGACTGTTGATAGTGTTTAATTTGCACATGGTTTGGCAATTTGGCATGTTTCACTTCTTGATTGGTTTATCTGCTGACATTTTTGGTGGTTTTGAAACTTCTTGAACTGTTTTGGTACTTTCTTTACTTGTTTTGGTATTTTTTATAACACTTGGTGTTGTGCTGCTGCCTTTCTTGGTACTTAATGGTGCTTCTTTATTTCATTTGGTACTCTATTGAACTATTTTTGTGCTGTTTTGGTACTTTCAGGTTACTGAGTTTAGTCTAATAGGGCACCTTTGGTTGTCTTGGATAATTGGTTGCACCCACTGGTACTTTTGGTGCTTTGCTGTTCATTTGAAACTCTTCTGACCTATTATGATACTGCTTTGGTACTTTCTAGCTACAAGTTTTAGAGTCTTTAAGGTATTGCAGTTACATCTTGGGTTCAATGTTGGCACTAACTTTGATACTTTTTGTGCTTCTTTGCTTCATGTGGTACTCTTTTGAAGTGTTTTGGTACTGAAGTTGAGCTTTTATTTGGTCTTATATGGTAGTGCTAAATATGTCTTGGGTGCTATCTAGGTATTATCTTTGGTATTTTTTGTTTTCTTTGATTCGTTTGGTACTTTTTGCACTATTTTGGTACTAGTTTGGAATTTCACTATGACAAGTTTTTGGGTCTTTTGGGTATTTTTGGGAGTCTTGTGTGTTTTTGGTACTTAATTGTACCAAATTATTGCTGTTTACAACTGTTTTGGCATAATTTACATGTTTTGGTACTGTTTAGTTACCTTTTGGTACTTTTTTGAGACTGATTTGTTAACCTTTTGGTATTGTTTTGGTTTGTCATTGGTTTGTCTTGGTACTGTTTTGTTACCTATTTTGGTACTATTTTGCTACTTTTTGGTTTTGTTTTGGTACTGTTTTGTTTCCTATTTGGTGCTATTTTGCTACTGTTTTTGCTACTATTTTGGTACTGATTTGCTACCTTTTTAGCACTGTATGTAACCTATTTGGTACTATTTTAGTAGTATTTGATACTATTCTGCTACTATTTGATATTATTTTGGTACTGCTTTGCTACATTTTTGGTATTGTTTTGGTAGTTTTTGGTACTTCATGTACCAATTTTGTGTTGTTTAAAACTATTTTGGTACAATCCAACCTTTTTTAGCACTGTTCTGGTAGTTTTTGGTACTTCATGTACCAATTTAGTGTTGTTTAAAACTATTTTGGTACAATCCGACCCTTTTTAGTACTGTTTTTATTCTGCTTGGGTTTGGCTTGGGAGTTGTTGAAACTTCATTGTACCCATTTAGTGCTGTTTAGAACTGTTATGGTAAAATTTACCTGTTTTGGTACCTATTCTGGTTCAGTTTTTGTACTGCTTGTGTACTTCCTTGCTAATTGTTTGTTTTGGTGGGTAAGTAGATAGAGTATGTCTGTTTTGCAGATGGAGTATGTGAAGCTCCACAATGAATGCTTGGAGACCCAAGACCATCAAGAATTTGTACATAAGTTGTGTGCTGATGTGAAGAGGGGGATGAAATATACATTGACTCCAAGGCCTCATGTTGTGGACCCTGCCAACACAATTCATGTGTTTGGTACTTGTGTTGCCTGTGGGGAGGCTTTGGAGGCTTCTTACGTGGTTGGTACCTTCATGCTTCCCTGCAGGCATCAGTACCATCCATTGTGTTTTGCAGCTGTGTTGAGAACAAGAGATATGTGCGTGAAGGCACGTTGCAACACCGCAATCCCTTCGGAGGCAAAGGCCTGGGTGTCAGGGAGGTCATTATTGAAGAGTAAGGGGTGTTTGTGTTGGACACTGTATGTTTATATTGTTTGAACTGATGATCTAATCTTGTCTTTCATCTTTGTGCATATGTAGGTAGAGAATCTTTCGGTGCGGACACCCATGACACCACCCCAAAGGATAGGAAGGATCTCCCTGGTCACAGTAAGTCAGATGCCACTTACATGTTTAAAGAAGATCCTTACAAGTCAGTGCAGAAAATACTGCAAGACCTTGATGCCAACACAAGGGAAGGGAAAGGGGCTGAGCCTGCTGTAGACTCAAGCATGGGGGAAGATCGACTAAAAGCGGAAGTGCAGGAGAGAGACAAAGACGAAAAGGGACCGGAGGAGAAAGAACAGGGGGGAAGTGATCTGATTGAGGAGGTTGCTGAGCAAGAGACTGACCAAGGCGAGAAGAACAATGAAGAGATGCCGGCTGTTGAGGAGGTGACAGTTGAAGTTCTCTCAGAGGCAGAGGTTTTGGCTACGACATCAACATCTGCAAAGGACAAGGCAGGTAGAAAGAGGAGGAAGAACGGAAATAGGGCAGCGGAAGCTACTCAAAGTGCACAGGAGGCTGCAGGTGCAGAGGAGCCCAAAGACACTGAGGAGGCTAAAAGCAATGAGGAGGCCAGAGCGGCGGGGGAAGCTACTGGAAGTGCTGAGGAGGCTAAAGGTGCAGAGGGGGCTGAAGGTGTAGAGGAGGCTAAAAGCGCGAAGGAGGCCAAAGAGGTGGGGGAAGCTACTGAAAGTGCAGAGCAGATTAAAGGTGCAGAGGAGGGTGAAGGTGTAGAGTTGCCTAAAGGCACGGAGGATACAAAAGGTGTGGGGAAGGACAGAGCTACGGAGGAGACACCTGATGCAACGCCCTTAGAAACAGGTGATAGCAATGATTCAGCCAACCTCTTCGAGCTCTTCGCTATGAAATGTAGAAAGCGCCCCGTTGGTGGTGGTCTCAAGCCGCAAGGCTGCAAAAATTAGCTGATGTTATAGCATTTTGTACTTGCTTCTGGACTAATTTGAAATACCAGCCCATTTTGCTTTTGTCGATGCGTTTTGTGTCATGCCGCTCTACTCTTGAAAGGTGTCAATGTGTTTGTAAATTGTCATGTCCTACTATCACTGTTTTGTAACCTTTTATTGGTGCCCAATGTCTAACTTTGCTTTTGCGAAAAGGCTGTGTTCTTCTACTCATATAGTTTAGTGGTACTACAACAGGGGACCATTGGTGGCTACATGAACAACCACCGGATACATCAATGCCGATACATGTAATGGCAAGCAATAGGCGCGTTGTTGTTTTGGATGTCAATGGAGTGCTACTGAAGGATTATGTTGAAGCACCCAAGGATTTGTGGCAGCTCCCGTTCCCAGATGGAGTTAGGCCCCGAGATGTGCAAGTGTCTCAATACAAATATTGTGTCGTCAGACCTGATGCGGAGGACTTCATCATCAACTTGAGGAAGCGATGCGACGTGATGCTCTGGTCATGTAGCCAAAGGAAGAACCTGATGGCCATAATGAATGCTTGCTTCCCTCGGTTGATGAAGATGAAAGGCCTGTTTTTAGGTATTTATCCCTAAACTTTCACAACTGGTTTTATTGATTTTGATACTGTTTGGCTAGCTTTGCTATTGTTCTGTACACAATCTGGTACTATTTGGTAGTTTGGTACTTTTGGCACTGCTAACACAATTTGGTACTTTTTGGAACTTTGGTACTCTGGTGCTATGCTGCTTTGGACTATGTTTGCTCATGTGTACACAATTTGGCACTGTTTTGTACATAATTTGGTACTCTTTGGTTATCTTTGGTACTTTGGTACTCTGATGCTATGGTAGTTTGAAATTGTGTTTTTTATTTTGTACACAATTTGGTACTGTTTGGTGCTTTGATACTATGGTACTTGGTTCTGTGCTTGGTAACATTTGTGTACACAATTTTATAATGTTTGGTACTTTGGTTATTTGGTACTTTGGTACTGTGTTGTACCAAGTTTGGTACCTTTTCACTATTACGTACTGTTTGTTAGCTTTGGTACTCTTATTTGTGCTGCTATTCTAATTGCTTGGTTTACCTGTTTTACAGATATTTTTGACCAGTCTCCTTGTGAGAGGTGGGCTACCAAACTCAGAGATGTGCCAGTCCTTGCGAAGGAGTTCGGTAACAAGCCTATTTTTCTAAAGCTCCTAAGAACAGTGTGGCGCAAGTATCCGCAATTCAATGAAACGAACACCCTCCTTGTGGACGACACGAGATACAAGTCCTTGAAGAATGATTACGACTCGTGCTGCTGCATCTGTTCATATGAGCCTAAGTATTATGACCCCGACAAGCCGAAGTATCTTATGGATGTCATTTTCCCATGGATCTCCGGGTGGCTAGCTGATAAGTTCCCCACTGCTTACAGCCACCGGAATCCCTTGTTTGATGTTGAGGATGACATTTCCTCGTTCGTTGTCAACTACTTTGTATCTATGGAGGGGTATTCGTACCGCTTTGACCCCCCTGATGTGTAAAAGATTCTGTATGCTTGTACATTGCCTTTGGCATTTAATGATAATTATCTTTTGTTACATGTACTTTTTTGGCTACTGCTTTTGTACTTTTCTGTTACTACTTGGTGAAAACAAAAAGGAACAGTACCAAAATTTGGTACTGCAAAAACACAGCAGAGCTAAAAACAATAAAGCACAGTACCAAATTGATAACACAGCAATAGCATTAAACAGTACTGATCACAAGTAAGATTCTAATCAAGAGAATTAGACAGTACTGATCACAAGCAAGATTCTATTCAAGAGAATTACAACTGTTGCCAGTGGTTAGAATTGTAGTTGGGGTAAACACTGTATGGCTCCCGTCCTGGTCACTTCCGTCTTCATATGGCATACTGTTGTAGGTATTTTCATATATCTCTGAGGATAGTTTAAAGTGGTGATGGAGGCCAGGGATAGCCTCCATGGGGAACCGTATGGCTCTAACAAGATGCGAGTAGATCATCACCGGTGGTGTCTGATCTAATAGGGTATAGGTATCAACTTTGCCCTCAACCTGGGCATAGTACAAGCCCTCAACTAGCAATCCACCTCTTACGATCTTGTTATGCCAAAGGTCCTTCAGTACTCTTGGTGCTACATAAACGGTTTTTGTGCACTTAAGAAGGTAGAAGTCCTCCTTCTCCTCGGCTGCGTTCACTGCAAAGTTATCCCCAATGGACAATAATTGGCTCAACACCTCAGGGTCTCCTTCATACATAGGCATGCTTAAATCCTCACTCACATGGGAGGAAAACAAATCATTGTAGTTCTCCTCATCATCGTCATCCTCATCACTATTTGTAGGTTGTACTGACTCTGTCAATGGCTCGATGGAGACATATTTCCATTCTTCAATGTGCTGTTTATTATTGCATCTCCTCCACTGCCCATTCACACATGGATCACAGAAGCATGACAGCGTACGAAAACGCACATCACATGGATTGTGCGTTGAGTAGCCGTCAACACAATGGAATGAGCGAGAGCCTGCAATTGGTTTACAGTCCCACAACGGAAAACGCAGCACATCATTCGGTGAAACCAACCAGAACACCCTCCTTGTGCTGGCACTTCCACCTTCCGTTGTCGGTTGAAACCTCGCGTTCAAAAAATTGACCACATCAGCCGCACACTTCATGGGCCAGCCATCGGGTTTTAGCTCTTCGTGCGTCAGGGTTCTCTTGATAATAGCACCTGCACCATCATGCTCTCATTTTCCATGCCCTGAAGCAAAGAAGTTATGCATCATAAGCAATCCTGTCACTGATAATACCTGGCTACGAAATAGTGTGGTCTTCGTGCCTTGAACTGTGAAGCGGCACCATCTGACCATACCCAATGATAACGCAAACAGTGTCCTTGCTGTCATGCAGCATAAAACAATGCTGAACAAAGGGCGTGTCGTGGAGCTTATCATCTGATATGTAAAAATGCACAGTCTTCTCAATAGCTCCTACTGAATTTCTGATATAAGAGATGTGTACCAGTATTGTTACCTGTGTTGACCACCAATGCATGGACTGGATCTCATTTTGCACTTTAAAGCTGTAATTCTCTGCAAAATCAACAACAGATACCACAACATCTCTGGGAAACTTAAGCAAGCAATCTTTGAATTGTTGGGCCTGCCACCTAAACATAAAGTTGTGCTTAACGAAGCTTTTCAGATGATCTGAAAAGAGATGAATGAAAGTTGCACTTTTCATCCTTTCCACGACCAAGTCCTTTCGCTTCTTCTCTTTTCCATCACCATTAACCTGTCCAGTGCCCACATCCTGGAATATCTTAACAGTCACCTCCTTGCTATCTGTTGCAATCTCGGCTGGGCAGAATGACAACTTTCGTACACCGCATTTGGGGCACTCTCCAAGCAAGCATCTCTTTGCATGATATTCACCCTCCTTAGGGCGAGGGCACAATATAAAATCCAGCAAGTTACTTATGTGTTGAAAAACAGCCTGGTTTGTAGAACATTGGCCTGCCTCACTACGTGTACCACAAATGGAGCATGTACATGGATGTTCTTTGCCGTGATGCCCAAACTTGTTCTGGCGCATTTGAAGCATCCTTGAAGTATACCATCTGGATATGGTAAATACAGCAGCAACTATAGCGCTCTTTCAATCTTCGGACAAAAAAAGGCTTGAGTGTCTCAAAGGACCTAAGTGACAACTTCACCGTAGGCTCTTGAATCTTTTGTAGAGCTCCACCTTTAAACGAAAAATGAACCACGTTAGAGCTCAGAATACTATCAAACAAGAGTAAAGCACCAAAGCTATTTACAGTACAAAATTTGGTACTGTAAACCACCAACTCATTCTAAAGTACCAAATTTGGAACTGTAGTGCCAGATAACAGACTATAGTGCCAAATTTGATGCAGAAAAGCACCATATTAGGCTCTATTTATTACCAGGCGGACCATAGTACCCAATTGGATACTTTTCTACATTAAGCATGGTACCAAATTGGATCATAGTAACAAATTGGGTGCTTTTGTGAATACAAAAAAGCACCAAATTTGGTTCTATGTACCAAGCTGGAACCATAGTACCCAATTTGGTACTGTTTTACATACTGCATATTACCAAAATGGATCCATAGTGGCAAATTGGGTACTTTTTTGGATACAGAAAAGCTTTAAAATTGGTACTATGCATCCAGTTTGGTACTTTTCTGTATTCACTAAAAGCGCCCAATCTGTTTCCAAAACACAATTTGGTATAATACTACCAAGTGTGAGTGGTGCCCAAAAACACCAAATTGGATTTGTGGAACCCCTTAGGTACTATGCAGGCACACTTAAAGCACCCTGCATAGTACCAAAATTGATCCATAGTACCAAATTGGCTATTTCTCTGTATACTTCACAGTACCATAATTGGAAGCTTAGTACAAAATTGGATACTTTTTTGGATACAAAGAGCGCCATAATTGGTACTATGCATCTAGTTTGGTACTTTTCAGTATCCTCTAAAAGCACCAAATCTGTTTCCAAAACCCATTTTGGTATTATACTACCAAGTGTAAGTGGTGCCCAAAAAAACCAAATTGGAGCTGTGGAACACCTTAGGTACTAACCAGGCACACTTAAAGCACCCTGCATAGTACCGAACTTGATCCATAGTACCAAATTGGCTATTTCTCTGTATACTTTACAGTTTCATAATTGGATGCTTAGTACAAAATTGGATACTTTTCTGGATATAAAACGCTCCAAAATTGGTACTATGCATCCATTTGGTCCTTTGCAAGATACATTGAAAGCACCAAATATGTCTCCAAAACCTAATTTGGTATTACACTACCAAGTGTGAGTGCTTCTCAAAAGTGCCAAATTGAGACTGTGCTTCCTTACTCTTGGACATTGCAACCAAAAGTTGTACCGTGAATCCTATTGGGTACAATGCAAAATTCAGAGACGTGCCAAATTTAATCCTATGGAGGTGGAATTGGTACCTACAATGATACTATTATGGAGCTGGGAATTCAAACAATGGTAAGTACTTGGATATGGGAATTGGTACCTACAATGATTGCAGTACCGAATTGGTACTTATGGCCTAGAGTGATTGCTGGTAAAAAACTACCAGTTTGGTACTGAACAGCCAAGCTTTCAGTGCTGCCCAAAGACTACAAATTTTGAACTATTCCAACAGAAATCAAGGCCACCATGGATTGCATTGTAGCAAAAACATATTACCTGAGAGTCATCTAGAAGATGAATTGGATGTTTGATGACACATTTTGCCTCGATCCTTTGCTTACAAATATCCTTTTTGTTTGGTGAAACTCTCGTCTCAGATTTCCAAAAAGCGGTCACCAAATCTCTAGTTTCACTTGTGATACTTGTATACAAAGGCAATTGTCTGTGACAAGCACTAAGTGGCAACACTTCATTCTCATCTTTCGTTTCCAGTGGACTGCTGCCGCTATATTCCATCGATGAACACCCAAGACAGCAGCAATTTTGGACTAGTTCACTGACATTGTTCTCTGATCACCATTGTTCAGTATCATCATCAAAGAGGCGATCATGGAGGAGGAGTTTTCAGAGGATGAAGACTCTCACACAACACACCAGCTTGTTGTGCTATACCACACGGAAAGCCACTTCCAAAGTGGGCATAGCAACTCTTAATGAGTGCAACCTAGTACCTGAGTTGCTAGAATCTTCAACGACGGATGGACCATACAGATCAAGGAGAATAGAGGAGCAGAGAAGAGCATATGATCTCATTATCAACATGGCCTTAATGTGGCTAAGATCATGGGAACAGTGAATGAGTGAGCCACCTTGGATGAAGCCTTCACACATCCAAAATGGAAAGCTACAATGGAGTCTCAGTATGACAACACCATAAAGAACAACACCTGGGAGCTAGTTGACCAACCACCAACAAACAGAAAGGTAACTGGTACCAAATAGATTTTGAAAGCTAAGTATAAGGTTGATGGCTCACTCAAAAAATACAATGCTAGGTTGGTTGTTGATGCACAATGATTTTCACAAGTAGAGCGTTTTGACTTTGCTGAAACCTTTGTTCCCATAGCTCGCATGACAACTATCACGGCGGGGGCGATACTTACCTTGGCTACTCATGAACAATGGCCATTTTTTCACATGGATGTCAAATCAACATTTTTGAATGGACATCTCCAAGGAGGAGGTATCTGTACCTCAGCCACCAAGTTTTGAGATACCCAGATCAGAAAACAAAGTTTGCAGACAAAAGAAGGCATTATGTGGGTTGAAATAGACCTCAAGGGCATACTATCATAGGATAGACCAATTTTTCAAAAAGATTGGGTTTACTAGAAGTTCTTATGATGCTAATTTGTATGTTCTAAAAAGGCATGGCAAGATTGCTTTGGTTGTCCTATATGTAGATGACTTAAACATCATAGATGACAATGAAGAAATTATCTAGTGATAATGGATATGCTAAGCCATGACTTTGAGATGATAGACTTGGGTCTTATGCATTTCTATTTGTGGGAATTGAGAACTGGTAGGAGTCAGGCATGATCTTCATATCGTAGCAAAAGTATGCTTGGAAGTCTCCCATAGCATTTGGGATTTGGGATGACCGTCGACTGCAAACCTATGTCAATGCATGGAGGTTAACGTAAAACTTTCTACATAAGATTCATCACCATTAGTAGACATCAAGAAGTACAGGAAGCTGGTGAGGAGTTTAATTTTTCTCACTAACTAGACTTGATATCAACTTCACAGCAGTTGGTGATTTGCGCAGGTTTTCCAACAATCCATAGGAAAGTCTTTGGAAGTAAGGGATGCAAGTGCTTACACATCAGAGGTTCTCTTGAGTACATTATCACTTACAATGCAGGTGACACTCTTATGTGTTACTATGATCCAAATTAGGCAAGAGATTGTGATTCCAAGAAATTTGTTTCTAAATATTATTTTGCACTTGGTTTTGGTGCTTTCTCTTGGACCAGCGAGAAGCAACCTACAGTGACACTTTCTTCTATAGAAGAAACTGAGTACAAGGCAATGTGTTTTGCTGCTTGTGAAGCACTATGGCTGAGGAGAATTTTAGTGAACATGGGAGTTCATATTAGTGGGGCTACAACCTTGCAATGCGACAACAAACGAGAGTTGCATGGCTATTGCTAAGAACCCTGTGTTTCATGCCCGAACAGAGCACGTTGACATTCAATATCATTATATGCAAGAGCTGATTGAGGATGAGATAATGGAGCTAGAGTAGTATTCACCAAGCTCCATTGAGGATGAGATAATGGAGATAATGGACTAGATTTGTACCAACATCTTCACCAAGGCTCTTGAGAAGGACCAATTCAATTGGTGTCTTCATCAACTTAGCGTTGGGCCAAGAACATATTCGGTTTTTGGGCAGACATTGAGAGGATATGTTAGTATATACTCAATGCCCACCTCTCAGCATGTATCACGCATCTATGTTTGGTGCACATTTGTAAAGGCCCCCTTTTGAGAAGAATCCATTGGTGCACGTGTCTTGTAACCATGGGTTATACGTCAATGAGGTTGTTATTATGACTATTGATGGTTAGGAGATGGTCAAAGTTTTGAACATTAGCTGGGGCCCGATGGTATGGATTCATTATTAGTGGACAGTGGTCGGTTTTGAGAGTGACTCGTGCCTATATTACATAACCGCCCATGTATATACGCTTACCACACCACTTATAGCAGCACTATATATAGACATAGTTATCACAAGGTAAGGCATCTAATGCTTGTGAGTATCCACACCCTCTACGCTTAGCACATTCTCCATCCTCCAGAGTCTGTCTAGATCATGATCTAAGCTCTACTTGAGAGTGCATGGATGGACAGTACCATCATATTGTACCTATCTCATAATTTTAAATTCTCTCCATTCTCTGTCTATTGCACTCCATTTTCCTATCTATCTTTCTGCTATGCTATAGTCTTATAAGCTCTCCATAAGAGAGAGTTACTCTACCAAGAGTGGTTTAAGGTGTAAATTGGTAAGACCCTTGCATTCTCCTCTCCTTCTCTCTATCTTACAAGGCTCAAGTGTTCTCATTAAACCACTAATAGATGTATGGCCAAACCTGGCATAGCCTTCTTGGAGTGAAAATCCATCAATTTAATTTATTTTTTTTTGTTTTATGTTTTATTTTACCTAGCTTGATGCAATGGAGCATAGAGAAATCCTTCAAGCTCGAGTTGTGCATGATTACAAGTAAGTGTTTGATTCAATTTCCTTTGATTTTGGCTAGTTTCTACTTGCATTTGTAAATTTTTGAGTTTTTTTATTTATTTTAGGAAATAATCTCACCATTAATTTGTATAGAGAAACCATTAAGTTGCATTGTACATATCATTAGATAGGTTAGGGAAAGCTAAAGCATGCTATCAAATCAAAAATCTAAAAACGTTCACCAATTAAGGAGAAATCATAGGGTAAATTTTGAATTTTCAGACCAAAACATAGAAACTTACTCTCTAGTTTACCTGCGTGTACATACTTGACTTTTCCTATATAAGTGTGTTCGTAGTGGGAACGCATGTTCCTAAGTCTCACAAGGAAGATTTGAAGAATATTCTCATTAAGGAAGGGTTAGATAATATCCTTCCCATAATGATACAAATGGTTAAAAACTAACCATGCACATTCCTAACTTTCCTAGCCATGCACTTTTCTATCTTGGAACACACATTCACAAGCTCATTGATTTTACTCAACCATGCACGTTCTCAATTCCCCACACACATTCCTAACATTATGAATGCATGTTTGCAAGTCTAACTAGAATCTTGCCATGTAGATTCCCAACTCACTTAACCATGCATGTACCTATGTGGAAACACATGTTCCTAGCTTGTGAATGCATGATCACAAGTTTAACACAGACTAAAACATAAACGAAACTTAATTGAATCCAAAATATCCACGACCACTGGGGAGTGTGCTCTAAGCTGATCACCCTTGCATGTACATGAGGTTAGGAAGGATTTTTTAACTCAATCACATGCCTAAGGAGAGTGCCTTGATGGTACACACTTCACAATCCCTGACACCTCACAAGAGCTAAGAAACCCTAGGAACCAGCATTTGATTGATAGCAAGGATCATTGGTTCTTCAGGGTGGCTTTCTATAGCAGGGGAATCATGGGTAGCATGGCTTAACACCTATGTGAGTATATAAGGGTTGACTAATTTACTCCCATGATTGCTTAAGTAGTGGGTGAAGTCCCTATGGAGCATGCTCACCCAATCATCCTTCCTGCCTCTATGCAATTTGTAAACTTTGTGCATGTCCACTTTGTTGTACCTGTCTGCTGGCTTAACCTACATAATCATCAAGGCCACCCTCTATAGGATTTTTCTAACTTTGGAGCCCTAAGGGTAGATAATTCGGCTCCATTGTTGTTTACCTTGCTAGACTAGGCATATATCAAAGAAGGGTGTGGGTTTGGTCCTGAAGGGAAATGAGAGCTTCCCTAATGAGCTTCTCTATGATTAAGATGGCTTCTTGGACGCATCTATACTGGTGGTGATGAGACCATTCTTGATGAGCTTCTCTATGATTAAGATGGCCTTCTTGGACCCATCTGTATTGGTGCCTCTCTTGGAACCTTGTTGGTTGGTAAGAAGCTAGAAATTATGTGTAGAGCTTGGTATTCACCTTACATTGCACTGCTTCTACTAGACTTCTAAGCCCTGTTTGATTCAACTTTTCCTTGACCTCTACATCATTCACTAGCTACATACACCGAGAAGAATAATAATAAAATTAGACCTTCTTATTTTCCATTGTCTCAGTTTGGCTAAGTATTATGCCTTGTCACTGATCCATGAAAGGTCTGAGATAGCTTGTCTTCTAGTGGACTAGCTTTGCCTTTCCATTGGACCTCTTTTTGGGTGTTATGTTATCTCCTTGGACAGTGGTGACCCCAGGTCTTCATACAATGGGTCAGGGTTGACAGCCTTGCTTGCAATGATACTAAAACATAGAGAGTTTTATCATTCCATTGACTGGTAGGAGAATCGTTTTCCCTTGTTAGAGTTTATGTGTTAGGATTGTCTGTTAGGTCATACTGTGAATGTTAGAACAAAATTATTTAGGGTACATGAGAAGGGTGTAGGTTTGGTATTTAAGGGAATGCAGAGAGCTTCCCTATGATTCTTTATGATTAAGATGGCCTTCTTGGACACATTTGTACTGGTGACAATGCCTCTCTTGGCCGAAAAATCTACACAGAGCTTGGTATTCACCATATACTGCACTGCTTCTACTATACGTCCAAGCCCTATTTGATTCAGCTTCTACTTGACCTCTACGTCATTCACTAAAGCTGCATACATCGAGGAGAATGATATCAAAAGTAGACCTTGTTTTCCACTGTCTCGGTGTGGCTAGTTAAGTATTGTGCCTTGGCACTGATGCATGAGAGGTTCAAGATAGCTTATCTTTTGGTGGACTAGCTTTTCCTTTCCTTGGACCTCTTTTTGGGTGTTCTGTCATCTCCTTTTGGTGGACTGGCTTTGCCTTTCTCTTGGACATCGTTTTTGGGTGTTCTATCATCTCCTTCTAAAGATAGTGTGGTGACCTCGAGTCTTCATACAATGGATCAAGGTTGACATCATTTCCTTCCATGATATTGAAATATAGAGAGCTTTATCAATCCACTGTGGTGGGCATGAGCATCATTTTCCCTTGTTAGAGTTTATGTTAAGACTGTGTGTTAGGTTAGATTGTGAATGTTAACATAGAATTATTTAGGGTATAGGAGGATGAATTTCAGTTCTCTAGAAATACAATCATGGCCATGATTCAATAGATTACAAAATCACGGTCTAACAAACCACATGTTTTTCATCCTTTTTAGCAGTAGAACACTAGAGAAGGATCAAGGGTTAAGAATTGTATTTATGTATGGTGAATAATTTTTTGTGATTATACAAACACTCTTGGTGGTGAATAATTTTTTGTGATTATACAGTCACTCTTGGTGTGGTGAATAATTTTTTATGATTATACAGTCATGCTTGGTGGACATTATAATTTTTCAGAGCGACGTGGCAATTATAATTGGTGTCGTGATTTTATAGAGATGATGTGGCAATTACGGTCATAATTTAGCAACCGTGATTAGTGGTGTGGCATCGTGAATAATGATGTAATCATGGGCATGATTCAGCAACAAGTCTGTAGACAAAAAAAGATTATAGAATCACAATGAATGTATTATTGATACTCTTCTCACAAAAAGACCCTTGGGCAGTTTCTAGACAGTTGAAGTCTTTAAATGATGAGGGAGAAGGGCATACCTCCATGATTTATGATGAGATGGTGATCACTGCTACCATGATTGTGTAGAGATTGCATGAGCACAACAAAAAACACAGTGTGATTCTACATCTCCCAATCAGAAGAGCCATGCTAATATGTTGCTATCCTTTAATTTGTGGATGTGGTGGGGAAGAGATAACTGTAATTGTGTAAATGTGACTAATGATGTGGCATCATGATCAGTGATGTATTAAATCACAAGCATGATTAAGAAGGCATGATTGGTGATGTGTCAAATAACGAGCATGATTAAAGTCGTCATTTTGTAGACTGTAGAATCACAATGTCAAATTGAATTTATTGAGCGTGAACGAGTGCCATCGGCACCTCAAATGACACTATAGAAGGCATAATTTTTGTGTTGATGTAAGGTTTCCCCCTTCTAAAATAGGGGAAACACTTAAGATAGTCCACTAAGTCTTAACTTAGAGAAAATTTCCTATTCACCATGTAGAGATTCAAGGATACGATTCATAGGTAAGACCAAGTCCTATCCCGCAGGGGGAGCGTGATCTTCTAAAAATCAAATCACCCATAGGGTAATTGATTATAAATTGGGCAACTACTAGAGTTGATTCCTAGAGGCAATACTTTTTTCCTCATCTATGCAAGGCATAGCTCGCTGGCGTAGTCTTCTAAAATAGAGCTGCCCAAGAACCTATTTATCTAGTGTAGGGCTTTCACTTAATCTGTTGGAAAGCTACCCGACTAATCGGGTCCACCCGTCCGTAGGATGGTGCCATCAGGGGCATTCCATCCTCCCACCCTACTCACACGTCAATTTGTTTTCTAATTAATCCTACCACACTGTTTGACATAAATAAACATGTTCCTTAACTAAGGCCCTTTTCACAAGGTTTGTTAAAACAGCCTTTTTCCACAGTACAATAATGCCAAAGATAAGATTTATAAAAAAGTTTATACATGAATCAATTTCATACACGCCAAACCGGCTCTCTTATTCTTTTCCTTTATACTGCCGATGATCTAGAATTCGGCCTTCCAGTCTCTACATGCTGGGCAAAACCCTACGGGACCATACACCTCATCGTCGGCCGCTGGCAAGGACTCAAGCCGGCATGTCGCCCTCTCAGGCTCCATCGCTCGATCCTCCCGCCCCTCAGAGGGATGTCTGCACACTAGGGTGGGCTTATTCACCGCACTAGCCTGGGCCCTCAGAACTAGGCAGCATCATAATCTCTCGCCTCAATCGACAAACCTTATTCTTCCAATGGTATGAGGGATACCTTGGGCCAATCCTGGGCTTTGCTAACGACGCCGTCCGGTTACACAAGCACGGAACGGAGTTAGCATCGAAACCAAGAAAAACTTGCACTCTTTAAAGATAACAATTTTAATGCAATTTATTGAATACAGCATCACACAATTCGTAACTTCATACAATTTTATGTCATTATTTTAAAAGGAAAAGATACACATTTATTAACACTATTTTATGTCATTATTTTAAAAGAAAAGATACACATTTATTAACACTAATATAAAAAAAACTCTTCTTTAAAAGATAACCAAGCTAACCTGGCCACCATTTCCTTGAGGAGCTTGTAAAGGGAGGGTTAGAGCCGCATCGGGAGCATCTTCTCTAATCTCGTTGTTGCGCGCTCCCATCGAGATAATATTCTGACATTTTCGAGAAGGGGCCATCTTGGGCGTCTTCTTGTAGGGCTCGCTGTTGCGGTTGAAACGCTCCAGTCGGATCTCAATTCTGAGATCGTTTGCTCACTGTATGAGCAAAAGACCACAGCGCATGAACCCTTTCTTAAGGCAAAAACCTCTTACTAAAGTCCACGCAAATGGGGGGAGGGGGAATTGTGAGATATCCTTAACACAAAAACGTTTTGCAAAAGGGGAGAAGGACTGAGGGTTGCTGTAAGTCTCTTCACACGGGGGGGGAGGGGAGAGAGTTAAGGACACTGCCTCCTATAGTAGCAAGAGGGGGATAGAGGAAAATTGCCTTATCTGAAAAGTGGCCAATGAGGGGGTGTGAGAGGGGTTGCTGTAAGGGGCGGCTGTACTACAACAGGTACACTGCATAGGGACGGACGGCGGTACGGACGGTGGCACAACAGAGCATAGGCTACGCAGAAATGCGTGTTGCCCATGGAGCACCCCGGCGGGGGTTTATATAACTGTGGGGTACGGGCGCTGCGCAAAGCAAGGATGAAAGGATGGTGGTGTACCAGCAAAGGCTGTAGATCAGTGGCCTACATGGGTCTAGGAAAAAGGTACGGTGTCGGTTAACAGGGAAAGGAGTGGTACGCATGTACCTTATCTGGTCAGGGACAGCATGTACCTTATCTGGTCAGGGGTAGCATGGGTGTCCATGTAGGGGTACGTGTGGACCACACAGTGGGTGGTCGTCCTTTGGTTCTTGTGCGGCCATCGTACGAGCACCCTGGTAAGTGTGTACGGTCCAAATTTTGGGACGAGGTCCCCAAATTTGGAGCACTGGCCTCGATTTGCGTGCCAGACCGCCTCGGGGAGGGGGGAATTTTTTTTTTTTTGTCCGGGAGGTTCTCCTGGTCGTTGGGGTTCAGACCGTTTGTCAATCAGACGCCCGGTCATGCATTTATTAAGGTTTAAAGTTGCTTTTTAACAAAAAATGACTGAAATTTGTGTATAAGCTTGATCCGATGTCCGTTTTGGATGCTGTAAAATCCTATATTAGGATAAAATCATGCGCAAATTCCAAATTTGGGCACAGAATTTGAATATTCTAAGTAGAAATGACTCATTTAATAAAATCATTGATTTTTATACCATAAAAACTCTATTACATGGACATTTCTTTATTAGTGAAGATGGGTATATTACATCCTTCCCCCCTTAAAGAAATCGAGATGTCCTCATCTCGTCGAATTGGGGATAATCCTTTAAGAGTGTAGCTTCATCTTCCTAAGTTGCATCCTCTTTAGGGTGTTCTTTCCACTGTACTAGATGTTCTACAAGAGTTCTATTTCGGAGTTGCCTTTCCCTAGAATCTATGATGCTACTGGGCTGTAATTCAAGGACTCCTTGAGTAGGGATTACAACTTGTTCATCATCAAGAATATGATTGAGACTGGGTACATAAGGTTTTAACAAACTTACATGAAATACATTGTGGACTTTAATATGGGCTGGGAGTTGGAGTTTATAGGCACTTTTACCTAGACACTTGATAACTGTATAGGGGCCACAATACCTAGGGCTGAGCTTCTTATATTTCCCAAGTGATAGAGAACTTCGTTTGGGTTGCACTCGTAGAAGAACTTTGTCTCCTTCCTTGAAGATCCTTTCAGACCTCTTGGTGTCAGCGTAATGTTTTTGTCGATCTTGGGCAGCTTTAATATCCTTTTGGATTGCCTTGGTTTGTTCCTCCATCTCTTCGAGCATTTTCCTGGATGCCTCAACTCTTATGGTCGGATCGGAGAAATTTAGAGGAGACAAGCATTCTTGCCCATAGAGTGCTTTGAATGGTGACATTTGTAGGCAAATTCTACCAGAGGAAGGTATTGAATCCACCTTCTTGGTTCCCATCCACAATATGCTCTGAGAATGTCTTCAATTACTTGATTGACTCTCTCAGTCTGGCCATCGGTCTCTGGATGATAAGCTGTGCTAAAGCAAAGTTGAGTTCCTAGGGCTTGAAATAAGGACTGCTAGAACTTTGAAGTGAAGTCAGAATCCCGGTCACTTACTATCCTTTTTGGGAGACCATGAAGTTTGAGGACTCCCTTGATGAATATTCGAGCAACATCAAAAGCTTCGAAGGTCTTCTTTGCTAGTATAAGGTGAGCTACTTTGGTAAGTAAGTTCACTACTACCAAATGGAGTCATATCCTCCTTGAACAGTGGGGAGACGTGACAAAATCCATACTAATGCACTCCCACTTCATTTGGGGAATATCCAAGGGTTGAAGTTTCCCAGGCATCTTGACCCTTTCAGCTTTTATCCTTTGGCATGAAAGACATTGCTTCAAGTACCGAAGGACATCATTTTTCAAGCCTGCCTAATGAAAGCTCCTTCTTACGACATTAAATGTTTTTGTATAGCCTAGGTGTCCAGCAAGACTATCATGAGCTTCATGGAGGATTAGATTCTTTAAAGTAGGATCCTTAGGGATACATAGCCTGTGATTGAAGTAGAGGCTTCCTTCATGAGTGGAGTATCCCTTGATTAGATTCTTCTCTTTCTCTGAATCTCCCCCTTCTTCTACTAACTTCATCATCCTCTGATAATCTGGATCATGAGATGAGACTTCTTCCACCTTGTATGGGATTATTTGGCATTGAAATTGCACTCAAGAAAGATTTGCGGCTAAGTGCATCTGCTACCACATTATCTTTCCTAGGGCAGAATTTGATGTCGAAGTCATCAAATTTGATGAGACTTCTTCCACCTTGACCAGTATGGGATTATTTGGCATTGAAATTGCACTCAAGAAAGATTTGCAGCTAAGTGCATCTGCTACCACATTATCTTTCCCATGGCAAAATTCGATGAAGTCATATTCTGTAGAATTTCAATCCATAACCTTTGCCGCATGTTGAGGTTAGGCTGGGTTAAGATCCACTTTAGACTTTTGTGGTCAGTTACAAGCTGGAATTTGCCCCCCAAGAGATAATGTCTCCATAATTTGAGGCAATGAACAATTGCTAAGAGCTCCAAATCATGGGTAGCATAATTTGCTTCATATTGCTTCAGCTTGCGAGAAGTATAAGCAACTGGTCTTCCTTCTTGGCCTAAGACACCACCAAGTGCTAGACTACTGGCATCAGTAACCACTTCAAATTCCTTAGTGGAATCAGGAAGTTTCAGGACTGGGGCAGAAGTAATAAAAAATGACCTTGAGCTGATCAAAACTGTTTTGATGTATTGGCAGCCACACTATTTTGCAATCCTTCTTAAGAAGATCTGTGTCAAAGGTGCAGCTACCAAGGCATAATCTTTGATAAAAATCCTATACCATCCCGTGATTCCCAAAAACCCATGAACTTCACGAACTGATTTAGGGGACGGCCACTCCAGAATATCTTTGACCTTGGCGGGGTCTACTGAAATGCCATCTTTGGAGATGATGAACCCAAGATACTCAATTTGATGAGTAAAGAAGGTACATTTGCTCTTCTTGGCATAGAGTTTGTGTATGCGTAATAATTGCAGAACTCTACGCTCATGCTCCTCATGCTCTTCCATTGATTTGGAGTAGATTAAGCTGTCATCAAAGAAAATAAGCACAAATTCATCCAAGTAAGGATGGAATATATCTTGCATTAGGCGGTTGCAGGAGCATTGGTTAACCCGAATGATATTACAGTAAACTCATAGTGGCCATAACGGGTATTGAAGGCTGTCTTGGGTATATCTGCTTCCTTGACTTTGATCTGATAGTAACCAGACCTCAAATCTATTTTTGAGAAGACTTTGGCCCCATGAAGCCTGTCAAGAAGTTCGAGGATGCGAGGGATATGATACTTATTCTTGACAGTGACTTGAGTCAGCCCCCTCGATAATCTATGCAAAGGCGGAGAGTTCTGTCCTTCTTTTTTTGGAAAAGGACAGGTGCCCCCCAAGGACATCTACTGGGGCGTACAAATCCTTGCTCAATGAGTTGGGAAAGTTGCTCTTTAAGTTCAATGGCTTCAGGAAGGGACATTTTATAGGGCGCTTTTGAGACGGGTTGAGCCCCAGGGATCACCTCGATTTCATGATCAACTTCTCGAGGAGGCGGTAGCCCTGTAAGCTCGTCAGGGAAGATGTCAGAGTATTCTTGGAGCCAAGGGGGTTCTATCTCCTTACTAGGTTCAATGGCTTTGTTGAGCTTGACTAAGAAAACTTGTTGACAATTACGTGTTCCCTTGAGAAGATGTTTTGCCTTGACTACCCTAGATTTAGGTTTTCCTGTTATCCCCTGAATGGATATTACTTGGCCATGCTCATTTTCAAAAGTGATACTCCCCTGGTTACAATGAATGCTAGCTTTGTTTGTAATTAACCAATCCATCCCAAGGATTCCATCATAAATTCCTAATGGCAAGACTCTAAAGTGGCCAAAGTGTCCCGGTTCATTGCACTCAAAACACAGAGGGCCTTCTCTGGAAGAAGCAGCATACGAGCGGGGGACAAGAGTAGCCTTGTTGCCCTCTATTGTCGTAGGGAAAATTCTGTTGGGGTTTCTTGTAGCGTTGATCTTTAGGATTTGCCTCAGGGTAAGATCTCTTTTGATGCTTAGGTTTGTCAGTCCTTATTTCTTTCACAAGGGGCTTTGCTCGTATGAGAGCATCCTGTAATGTGCTTGGCCTCATTGCTTCAAGGCGGGAATCTAAGGGTTCCTTTAACCCTTGGTAGAAATGAGCCACTTGCTAGGAAGTAGTCATAGCTGGGGCATACTTCCGAAGGGTGATAAATTTGGAATAGTAGTCCTCAAGAGTTAAGCTGCACTGCCTAAGACAAAAAAACTCATTCATCTTTATGGATTCATGGGATGGGGGAAGATATCTTTCCTTCACGGCCTGCTTGATGTCTTCCCACGTTTGAGAATGCTCGGTGACTCCCTTGTCACACGGCACCACTGTTTTCACCAGAGTTTAGCATCGCTGATGAGGTGAAACCGTGCAAGCATAGACTGATTTGCTACTCTAGTACCGACGGCAGAGAAATAATCGTCCATCGCTTCAATCCAGACTTCGGCATCCTTCTCAATCTTTGAGCCTTCTCCTTTAAAGGAGGGAGGTTGCATTTGCTTGAGCAAGAGCTTCTTCTCTTGGATATCAGTGTAAAGCACATTGGGAAGTGGAGGGTGATCGTCCTGGCCACCATTGTAAAAACAATTTTAAGATTATAAGATTCATATTTGCACAACGCTTATTTTGGAGAGTAAAACATTGACATCATTTTATTTCCAAATATTTACAAGGATGAGTTTTATTACAAAGATCTGAGACTAACATAATTAGTCTTATTTGCCATCAAGGGAAATTCCTAGGCTTGACTATGACATAAGGGTAGAGCGGTCCACATAGGTGAAATATATGGGGGTTCCGCTGTAGTTTCTAAGACTCTAAAAACTGATGGTAAGGGTGGTAGACTCTGGATTGGGGTAGGTCCCAACACAACTACTCTATCAGCAGGTAAGGCCTGGATCACTTGGTCATACACCCAGTGATCCTGAGGTATGCGAATCTCATCTATAGTCACAGAGGTGTCGGTCCTGGGGGCGACGAACCAAAATAAATGGATCATCTTCAACTTTTCAATCCAACGAATTTGCTTTAGGTTGGTGTGGTAAGGTTCCCAATTCGATCTGTTCGGAGGATGAAGATATATCTCGGCCCACGACTCCAAAAATCTCTACCCCATCCTCTTTCAATACAAGAGAAATGAGGGAGGGACATCTTCTCTAGTATCTGCACCATGGTGTCACGGAACTCAAAATTTGAGAAGTGACCTAGCAGTCTCGAAGATGCATTGGAAAACTAGAAACTTCGAGTAGGTATCTTCCTCTTCCTACAATCATTCAAACATCAATTCAACTTGTTTGTTTTAGTAGGATGTTTTTATTAATTAGCATTCTGTTAGGTAAAACATTCATTGCAAAACAATCCTTAAATGGTAATTCCTAGGAGCTAAGATCGGGTCTGATACCAATTGTAAGGTTCCCCCCTTCTAAAATAGGGGAAACACTTAAGATAGTCCACTAAGTCTTAACTTAGAGAAAATTTCCTATTCATCGACACCTTGACCATGTCGAGATTCAAGGATACGATTCATAGGTAAGACCTAGTCCTATCCTGTAGGGGGAGCGTGATCTTCTAAAAATCAAATCACCCATAGGGTAATTGATCATAAATTCGGCAACTACTAGACTTGATTCCTAGAGGCAACGCTTTTTTCCTCATCCATGCAAGGCACAGCCGCCGCTGGCCTAGTCTTCTAGAATAGAGTTGCCCAAGAACCTATTTATCTAGCGTAGGGCTTTCACTTAATCTGTTGGAAAGCTACCCGACTAATCCGGTCCACCCGTCCGTAGGATGGTGCCGTCAGGGGCATTCCATCCTTCCACTTTCCACCCTACTCACGCATCAATTTGTTTTCTAATTAATCCTACCACACTGTTTGACATAAATAAACATGTTCCTTAATTAAGGCCCTTTTCACAAGGTTTATTAAAACAACCTTTTTCCACAGTACAATAATGCCAAAGACAAGATTTATAAAAAAGTTTATACATGAATCAATTTCATACAAGCCAAACCGGCTCTCTTATTCTTTTCCTTTATACTGTCGATGATCTAGAATTCGGCCTTCCAGCCTGGGCAAAACCCTACGGGACCATACACCTCATCGTCGGCCCCATTGGCGACGAGGACTCAAGCCAGCCTGTCGCCCTCTCAGGCTCCATTGCTCGATCCTCCCGCCCCTCAGAGGGATGTCTACACACTAGGGTGGGCTTATTCACCGCACTAACCTGGGCCCTCAGAACTAGGCAGCATCATAATCTCTCGCCTCAATCGGTAAACCTTATTCTCCCAATGGTATGAGGGATACCTTGGGCCGTTCCTGGGCTTTGCTAACGACGCCGCCCAGCTACACAAGCACGGAACGGAGTTAGCATCGAAGCCAGGAAAAACTTACTCTCTTTAAAGATAACAATTTCAATGTAATTTATTGAATACAGCATCACACAATTCGTAACTTCATACAATTTTATGTCATTATTTTAAAAGGAAAAGATACACATTTATTAACACTAATATAAAAAAAACTCTTCTTTAAAAGATAACCAAGCTAACCTGGCCACCATTTCCTTGAGGAGCTTGTAAAGGGAGGGTTGGAGCCGCATCGGTAGTATCTTCTCTAATCTAGTTGTTGCGCAAGGTAATATTCTGACGTTTTCGAGAAGGGGCCATGTTGGACGTCGTATTGTAGGGCTCGCTGTTGCGGTCGAAACGCTCCAGTCGGATCTCAATTCTGAGATCGTTTGCTCACCGTATGAGCAAAAGACCACAGCGCATGAACCCTCTCTTAAGGCAAAAACCTCTTACTAAAGTCCACAAATGGGGGGGATTGTGAGATGTCATTAACACAAAAACATTTTGCAAAAGGGGAGAGGGCTGAGGGCTGCTGTAAGTCTCTTCACACGGGGGGGAGGGGAGGAGAAGAGTTAAGGACATTGCCTCCTATAGCAAGAGGGGGATAGAGGAAAATTGCCTTATCTGAAAAGTGGCAAATGAGGGGGTGTGAGAGGGGTGGTTGTACTACAGCAAGTACACTGCACAGGGACAGACGGCGGTATAGACGGTAGCACAACAGAGCATAGGCTACGCAAAAATGCGTGTTGCCCATGGAGCACCCCGGGGATTTATATAATTGTGGGGTACGGGTACATGCACTACGCAAAGCAAGGACGAAAGGATGGTGTACCAGCAAAGGCTGTAGATCAGTGGCCTGCATGGGTCTAGGGGAAAGGTACGGTGTCGGTTATTAACAGGGAAAGGAGTGGTATGCATGTACCTTATCTGGTCAAGGGCAGCATGGGTGTCCACGTAGCAGTACGTGTGGACCACACAATGGGCGGCCGTCCTTTGGTTCTTGTGCGACCATCGTACGGGCACCCTAGTAAGTGTGTATGGTCCAAATTTTGGGGCGGTGTTTCCAAATTTGGGACGTTGGCCTTGATTTGCGTGCCGGACTGCCCCGAGGGGTGAATTTTTTTTTTGTCCGGGAGGTTCTCTCGGTCGTTGGGGTTCAGACCGTTTGTCAATTGGATGCCCAGTTGTGCATTTATTAAGGTTTAAAGGTTGTCGCTTTTTAACTAAAAATGACTGAAATTTGCATATAAGCTTGATCTGCTGTTTGTTTTGGATACTGTAAAATCCTATAGTAGGGTAAAATCACACGCAGATTCCAAATTTGGGCTCAAAACTTGAAGATTCTAAGTAGAAATGACTCATTTAATAAAATCATTGATTTTTATACCATAAAAACTCTATTACATGGACATTTCTTTATTAGTGAAGATGGGTATGTTACAATTGATAAGATGTCAAGTAGTACCATGATTATGATGTCTTGTGCAGACTACATAATCACAGTTTGGAAATTGCAAACAATAGATTTTGAGATTAAGGGATGGAAAGCGTGTTGTGATAGATATGCCCATCATTTGATTTTGGCTGAGAGGGGAAGAAGGTGAGGAAAAGGTCAATATGACCACATATATTCGACTTAGCTAGCAATGAGACCATTTATGCATATATATATTCAAGAAGAACTTTGAAAAAGATTGCAGGGAAAGCATGATGTCCTACCTGGTGATGGTTAGTCCAAATGACATGACCTTATACGCAAAGGTTTCCCATGTGGTGGTGAAACACATTTTATGTTGGTCCTCTAGGGGCCAATGGATACTTGGTTATATCTTGTGAATTCATCTAGAAATCTGTATGCTTCTACTACAGCCACTCTTTCTAAGACATGCTCTATGTGTACAGTAATGGGTAGTGATCCCTATGGGTTGCATCATTCACCTTCTTCAAATTGACACACACGCGAAGCTTTTCATTTTTCTTGGGTATAATCATAATTGATGATACCCAATCAGTGTGCTCAATCTCATAAATGAAATCTGCAACAATGAGTTTGTCAGTTTCCTCCTTTATAATTGTTTGAGTATTTCAAATTCATTTGGTTAGGACACTGCATGACTGGTCTTAAACCTTCCATGATAGGAATGGTGTGTTGTACCACTTTTTGGGTGGCACACTCTTCATGTCCTTATAGTTCCGAGAAAATAAATCCTTGAACTCTTTTAATAGAGTAATCAATGCCTCTTTCTCCTATGGGATTAGGTCCACAGAAATGAAGACGGATTTGAGATCTTCACAAAGCTCTATAATATCTATCTCCTTCACCTTCGTAGGTCCATTTCGTAGGTCCATCATACGAGACCCGTGTTTGTTCACCCTTCAATCATTGCGCCCTTCAGTGAACCACCTTCCTTTCATCGACATCAAAGGTTTTAAAATGGCTTGGAACCTTCTACAATTAGGTTCCTCCTCATTCTCCTCCTTTCCTACCAAGGCTCGCTTTGCTTCCCATTTGGCTTCAGCTAATGCTTAGTTTCATTTTCTTCTCTTCGATCTTGTGAGCTTGGGGGTTTCTTGTCTCACTTTTGTCTCTTAAGGTATTGTAGTATTATCTGGCTATTCTCCCCAATTCTTAGAGAATTCCTCTTGAATTTTTATTTGGCTTTGACATATCTTAGCCATTGAGCATCCATGGGTCCTGTTTTAAGAATCTCAGTGAGATTATCTTGATAATGCTTCTTCTTCATCCATCTTTGGGATTCAACCTTGTGGATGAATCCCAAGCTTCTTTCTTGCAATGAAGTTTAGGCTCTTTCTCTTCTAAAGAGCTTTCCCATGACTTGTCCACCACTAGAGATGGTCTCATCATGCATACCATGGTGGTGACTAACATTTCATCCTTCCCATTTGGTTTCA